>NC_091242.1:3861841-3879341 GCF_040958095.1 Procambarus clarkii | reverse complement strand
CTCCTGGGGAACTACAGAGACATGAACCATTCACAGCCATTTGTGTGCAAAGTATAACCTTTATAAACAAATAATATCCTGCTGACGCTAACTACACAAACACACATGATTACTCTCTCTCCTACCTTGTCTGTCTGTCTGTCTGTCTGTCTGTCTGTCTGTCTGTCTGTCTGTCTGTCTGTCTGTCTGTCTGTCTGTCTGTGGAAGGTAGGCTGGCAGGAGGAATTAGTGTGCAGAACGAGCCACCCAAAGGGAGCTCGACTCAGCCTCTATCCTGCTGGATAAAGTCTGAAAGGGAAGGATTAACACAGGGATCTCGCTGAGGTATTGATGCAGGTTAGTAGTGTGTTGCAAGGAATTGGTTGTGGCGGTGAGAAGAAAGAGAGAGAGAGAGAGAGAGAGAGAGAGAGACAGAGAGAGAGAGAGAGAGAGAGAGAGAGAGAGAGAGAGAGAGAGAGAGAGAGAGAGAGAGACAGAGAGAGAGAGAGAGAGAGAGAGAGAGAGAGAGAGAGAGAGAGAGAGAGAGAGAGAGAGTGAGAGAGAGAGAGAGAGAGAGAGAGGGAGAGAGAGAGAGAGAGAGAGAGAGAGAGAGAGAGAGAGAGAGAGAGAGAGAGAGAGAGGGAGAGAGAGAGAGAGAGAGAGAGAGAGAGAGAGAGAGAGATAGAGAGAGAGAGAGAGAGTGAGAGTGAGAGAGAGAGAGAGAGAGAGAGAGAGAGAGAGAGAGAGAGAGAGAGAGAGAGTGAGAGAGAGAGAGAGAGAGAGAGAGAGAGAGAGAGGGAGAGAGAGAGAGAGAGAGAGAGAGAGAGAGAGAGAGAGAGAGAGAGAGGGAGAGAGAGAGAGAGAGAGAGAGAGAGAGAGAGAGAGAGAGAGAGAGAGAGACAGAGAGAGAGAGAGAGAGAGAGAGAGAGAGAGAGAGAGAGAGAGAGAGAGAGAGAGAGAGAGAGAGAGAGAGAGAGAGAGAGAGAGAGAGAGAGAGAGAGAGAGAGAGAGGACAGTGACTTAAACGTGTTTAAGATATACAAATACTAAATAACACAAATAATATATTCAAATATTTAAGAAACAACTTACAAAAAAAATGTTACCCTGGGATCTTAAATTTTTTTTGACGTGGTGACATTAGAGGCTGAAAAAAACCCGGGCACAAATTGGGATTTGGAGAGGGCGGAGCCGAACATGAAGAGGAGTTAAGGATGGTAAGAGGATGTAAAGGGAGAAGAAGGGAGGGAAGAGACAAGAGAGAGATAGGAGTGAAGATTTGGCAGGAAAGGAAGTATAGTTAGGCAGTCCTCGGACCAAGGAGTTGGGTGAATGAGCCATTAACATGTTTACAATTTTCATTTTGGTGTAAAAGTCCTGTGAAAATGGAATAAACTAAAGCAGCAGATGAACAAATCCACAAGGGTCGTGACGAGGATTCGAACTAGCGTCCGAGAGCATCCCAGACACTGCTTTAATCGACTGAGATCCCGGACGCAGGTTCGAATCCTCGTCACGGCCCTTGTGGATTTGTTCATCTGCTGCATCACGTTAGTGTGATTTCTGTGTGTAAAGCAGCAGGTTGTAGAGGTTATCTTGAGATGATTTCGGGGCTTTAGTGTCCCCGCGGCCCGGTCCTCAACCAGGCCTCCACCCCCAGGAAGCAGCCCGTGACAGCTGACTAACACCCAGGTACCTATTTTACTGCTGGGGCATAGGGTGAAAGAAACTCTGCCCATTGTTTCTCTCCGGCGCCCGGAATCGAACCCAGGACCACAGGATCACTAGTCCAGTGTGCTGTCCGCTCGGCCGACCGGCTCCCGGACGGTGAGTGAGTAAACTCACTCACACAAGATTCTGTTTTTAACATTATCGAAATTGCCAGCATCAAAAATGAAGAAAGAATGAATATTTAATTCACATTTGATGATACAAACAGTAATCTTTTAACGTTATGCATTTTGGTTAAAAAAAAAAGGTTAAATAAAAGAGTCTTTCAATATTGAGCATTTTAAGTTTTAAAGATATTTGAGGAAGTATTTTCAGATCAGAGTTTAGATATATTTACATATAAAAGATATATATAAAAGATATATTTACAGCGCGGATATATTTTCCACATTAACGTGAGATTAAAGCAAGGCGATCAATCACCTAAACTGATAAAATAATGCGCTTATATTAATTGATGGGATGGAAATAGTTACGATACAAGCCTTAAATTTCGGCAATTGAAAATAAATTCGTTTAAAACTGAGAGCATTTTTAAAATTACATTTAAAATACATCTTTTTTTTCTTACCACCGGAGCGGTTAAAGTCTTGCCACCTTAACCTCTAACCAGCTGTCAAAGTCAGGTTAATATTGTGTTGGTAGTGACCAACCCGTCTTAATCTCACGTAATATTTTGAACTGAATCAGTCAATCCGTTCAAAATGCGGTCTATTATTAACAATCACAACAACGTATTAGTGACGTCTTCTACGTATTGCTTTGGCTTGCTTCGTGTGTGTGGGGGGGGGGGGGGGTAAGGGGGAAGGAATGAAACTATCAGGAGAAAGCGCCAAGCCATTACGACTATATAGCACTTGGAAGGGGTCAGGATAAGGATTTGGGATGGGACGGGGGGAAGGAATGGTGGTCGGGGATTGAACGCCGATCTACATGAAGCGAGACCGTCGCTCTACCGTCCAGCCCAAGGGGGGAGAGAGTTGCTTGGTTTCCTGTGTTCCTGATTAGGGGGAAAACAGTGGTGTTTTTAACGGAGTAGCAAATCAAAATAGAGTGGGCTTCACCCACATGTTGTGCTGGTGACTGTAGACCACCTCAAGGAGTCGTGAGGTATTTACGAAACCTGTATATCTTTTCTACAATCATGACAGGTTGTTTACATGTAATAAACAGTTTATGAGCTCCGAAGCACAACGAGGTAGTTTATGACAATAATAACCTTGGGTTGTGAAGTCTCGCAATTCGTAAACGGTTTGATAAATTAAAATAAAGCTGCAATGATTCTTAAAAGATAAACAGGTTTCGAAAATGGTTAAAGAAGCGTGGCCGTGACACCCAGCGTCACTGAACCTGTGATCTGGTCACAGTGGGTCACACTCCAGCCCGTCTTCCAAACAAAGATCCAAAAGTGATTCCATGCACCCGCCAAACCCCCGGTTTATGAATTAAAAACGGTTTACACACGACTCACAACTGCTTACGTTCGAACATTTCCGGAACAAGTGCTTCACTGACGAATTATGTTCGAACCACAACGCTGTAAATGCTTCACCCACGTACTACAAATACAAATAATCGCCAACAGAACCTAAACACCTAACCTAACCTAACTTATGCCTATATATGCACAATATGCTAATATATTATAATATTAATTTATATTTGAGAAAATTCCCGTTTTGAATGAACAGCATGTTAAAATTTATGAATGCGTCTGTGGGGTCGACCGCTGGATGGAATGGACTTGAGTCGAGGACGGGTTGCACACTCTGCTCACTTTTACACAGTTTATACTCAGAGTTATTACACGTTATGTTCTTAGTATGACTTCCTCTTATGTAAATAATTTACTGTAATTTACTTGTTTATCTTGGTTGATGGCTTGGTCAACTAAACTGTTGTTGTTTGCAGGTCGTAGCTCAAAGTAGGCTCACAGGCCGGCGGCTCAGATATCCTTTCTGGTCTTTATAAAGTTATCTTTTGGACGTTGAGGTCAAGTCGTATTTACCCTTACAATTAGGTTCTAGAGGGGTTCTACCCTCTGTACCTTGATGTTTTGTTCCATCGTGGCTGGGTCGGTAAACAACCCGTCCTCGACTCAAGTCCATTCCATCCAGCGGTCGACCCCACAGACGCATTCATAAATTTTAACATGCTGTTCATTCAAAACGGAAATTTTCTCAAATATAAATTAATATTATAATATATTAGCATATTGTGCATATATATAGGCATAGGTGAGGTTAGGAGTTTAGGTTCTGTTGGCGATTATTTTTAATTTTAGTACGTGGGTGAAGCATTTACAGCGTTGTGGTTCGAACAAAATTCGTCAGTGAAGCACTTGTTCCGGAAGTGTTCGAACGTCATCAGTTTAGAGTCGTGTGTAAACCATTTTTCATTCATAAACAAGGGGGTTTGGCGGGTGGATGGAATCACTTTTGGGTCTTTGTTTGGAGGACGGGCTGCGGTAAAGGCAGGTATCTGGGAAATACCAGAACGCCGGTTCGAGTACCTCCATAGCCTCAAAATGTTTTTCTCATATACGACAGACTTATATCGAGGTCCCCCAAAGGTCAAACTGCTGACCGTCCTCAGGATGCAACCCCATAACAGTAGACTAAATCCCCGATAGGTAAACAGAGGCATTAGGTGATGACAAGAACTGCATAATAATAACAAGAACTTTTTCACCATACCTTGGGCTTACTTTGACATGGCTTCGAGAATCAGTGTCTTCCCAGGTTACCTGATTGGTACTTTGCTCAACCAGGCTGTTAAGCATCCCTGCTGGCTGTTAAGCATCCCTGCTGGCTGTTAAGCACCTTTGCTGGCTGTTAAGCATCCCTGCTGGCTGTTAAGCACCCCTGCTGGCTGTTAAGCATCCCTGCTGGCTGTTAAGCACCCCTGCTGGCTGTTAAGCGCCCCTGCTGGTACTCTAACGCGTGAATCACAGCCAGGTTGATCAGGCTAATGGTCGCATTTGTCGAAGGCTTGAAAGGAAGATTGTTCACACCGAGCGGGTATTTTCCTCGCGTTTCAGGGCATCATAGACGACATCATTGTTAATACTGGAGAGCATACCTGGAGTGGGTTCTGGGATATCTGCTACCCGGGCTTGATCTACAAGGCTGTTTGTAGGTACGCCCCGCAGGCCCACAGGTCTCAGCTCTCCCACCACCTCCTGCAGTAGTGAACGCAGAGGAACCACTCAAATCTGGGAAGAATTCTCCATGCAGCATAAATTGTCCCTTTGTGGCAGGTTTCACCATTTGCACACCTCTTCTGATGTAAATTAGAAGATATCGAAGCGTCCGCTAGGACCCTCAGTCACTACCTCTGCTCGCTAGGCTCAGACTGGCTCGTTTCCCCACACTCGTCAATTCTGATTTATCAGCAGGAATTTTGCTGGAGTTTCCTACTGGCTGACTGGGTTTCTCCTCGCTGGTGTTATATTTGGTCACAAAGACAGAATTAAACTAGACTCACTCACACACATATTGATTCAATGTGATTCAACCATATTGGTTGAATCGACCCGAATTGATACATGTAATACTTATACATTACGTTATACATGTAATAAGAATGTTGCAAAATGCTTATGTACATCACTTGCATCAAGGGATGACTGATTAACTCATTTTATGGTTTATAGCAGGAAGATGATGGGTCTTGTTACGCTATGAATTTGTTAACTGAAAGAGACAGATTTACAGTATTCGAATTGGTTGCAAGTGTCCGTGTTTAGTGTGGCTCTTGACACACACGTGTGTGAACGTGTGTGTTCTAGAGTTTGGTGTTGACACTAGAGTTGGGTGTAGCTGTTGACACTAGAGTTGGGTGTAGCTGTTGACACTAGAGTTGGGTGTAGCTGTTGACACTAGAGTTGGGTGTAGCTGTTGACACTAGAGTTGGGTGTAGCTGTTGACACTAGAGTTGGGTGTAGCTGTTGACACTAGAGTTGGGTGTAGCTGTTGACACTAGAGTTGGGTGTAGCTGTTGACACTAGAGTTGGGTGTAGCTGTTGACACTAGAGTTGGGTGTAGCTGTTGACACTAGAGTTGGGTGTAGCTGTTGACACTAGAGTTGGGTGTAGCGTTTGAAATCTATTCTTTTCTACTCTATATCCTCCCCCAGCATAACTCAACCCAACATAAACAGAAGTAACACAACTAAACCTTCCCCCAACAAAATCCTGACCTAACCAAACCCAGCCTAACGCAAACAAACCTGACCCATCTTGAACCTCATCGGACCAAAAGCAACACACACACACACACACACACACACACACACACACACACACACACACACACACACACACACACACACACACACACACACACACACACACATATATAGGTGTGTGTGTGTGTGTGTGTGTGTGTGTGTGTGTGTGTGTGTGTGTGTGTGTGTGTGTGTGTGGTGCAGCTGGAGACTGCTTCAGTGCTCCAGATTAGCTTTAGAGCAAATTCATAAAAAACTCAACCATATAATTACTTGTTTTGTATATTAAAATCTGCCAAAACTGTTAGGAATACGAGGGTTTCCCGTAGTAGAGAGAGACAGAGAGAGAGAGAGAGAGAGAGAGAGAGAGAGAGAGAGAGAGAGATAATTCATATTACACAACTTTTACCTTCACGTGCAAATTATCCACACACAAGAATAGTACAAATACCAAAATATTTTCATCCTTCACAATTCTTCACATAACAGTACGCATCAGTAAATAATAATAATGGTAATAATAATAATAATAAAGATGATATTATTAATAATAATGAAAAGTAATCGGATATAAGCTAAAGCAGGCATAACTTAGAGAGTCTGGGATGGAAGCGTCTACGCTCGGCTAGGCTAAGTTAAGCCATAAGTTGGTGATGGGATGATAGATATAAGACCCGGCGCTGCAGAACGCGGCCACTGGCGGACGTCCGTTGAAATGGGAAGTATCATAAAATATTTTAATGGATAAATATGTTGGATGGAAGTTTTAGCTCTATGTATTGCTGGATGGACAGGTGCACGTGTGTGTGTGTGTGTGTGTGTGTGTGTGTGTGTGTGTGTGTGTGTGTGTGTGTGTGTGTGTGTGTGTGTGTGTGTGTGTGTGTGTGTGTGTGCACTCACCTATTTGAACCTAAAGGACTCACCTAAAATTTGAACTTCACCTCGTGAAATCCACTTTTTATTCATATCTACTTTTGAAATCCTGAATGAAGTTGGCTTCTACATCCTGCGCATTTAGCTTATTCAATTTTCCTGTTAACGCTAAAGAAATATTGTCTAACATCTCAATGATTCAGGCTTCTCACGTTTCCACCCATGCCCTCTTGTATCATTGATATTCATAGTGAGAGTATGTATGTATGTATGTCTACATGCCTTGAGCTTGGCCTACATGTAAGGCCAAGCTCAAACAATTTCATGCAATCGTTTTGTAATACAATTCATGATTGTAAATGTCCAGGAGATAACAGCATGTGATAAAGACAGAGGAGGATTGCGGGGTGGGATTACTAATAACACTTAATAAGCTTTACGAGTCTAAGGAGGGATTGATGAGCTGCTGATTGCTGAAGCAGCAGGAGAGGCGAAGGTAAAGCTCAGGTAAAGGGAAGGGTAGAGCTGGATTAGGTTAACTTACCTTACGTTAGTCCAGTAGATCAACATCTTCTTCAACATCCAGGGTCTCGTTAGCACCGTAGGGAGCTCCCTCGCTCCCCCGAACCATCTTTTACACTTCACTGGTTGTTCCTAAGATCCCCAGGTTAGGCTCTGGAGTCGTTCCAAGACATTAGTTGATAAGAAAGGTGCTTCAAAAGCCTTCCAGAGCCATTCCAGTCCTTCAGGGGAGGCTGGGTGAGCGTTCCAGGCCCATTCACCAAGCTGACAGGTTATATGGTCCATTCATACACATTTTCATCGTTTGGGTGAAGAAGTGTTTCATGGGTAACTATGCCATTCTAAAATTTGAGAGGGTGGGTTTCAGCGAAATGTGATCATGTCCCTCACGGTCTCTCCTTCCCCCATGGTCTCATGTCCCCTCATGTCTACCATTGCCTCATGTTCCTCAAGGCCTCGCTCAGGACTCAAGCCTGGTAGCAAAGACGTAACAAGTGGTAATGAGGTTCAATATAGGATTTTTTTTCCATGATGTCTCTTCCCACCTTCCCTGCTGAGAACCCTTGTCTCAAGGACTCAAGGATTCTTATTACTCAATGTTGGCCGTGACCCGCCCCAGTACTTCAGTGCTCGTCTCAGTATTGGCTCCAGTTGACCAGACCACACACACAATCGACTTGAGAATGGTCCAGGACGGACCGAAACGTCGTCGTCCCTTCACCTTCTAGTGTGTGGTCTGGTCAACATACTTTAGCCACGTTATTTTGACTCATCGCCTGCATTGGCCACAGTACTTTCTTCAGTGTTTTCCTATCTCTTATCTGACTTAAGGGCATCAGTTGTGGAGCTGTGTCCTCCTTCCGTATGAGAGCATCTTCCATTGGGGCCCAGTGTACTTTAGAGTAAACCAAGTCCGCCCAGTATAAGTATATCATGTATAGTAAGAACTTGAAAGAACGTGTATAGTAAGAACTTGAAAGAACGTGTGTAGTAAGAACTTCAAAGAATGCCATTAACCTTGCGAGAACACATATTAACCCACTTAACCTTTCTAAGACGGGAACATTGCTTTATATAATACTTCCATTACAACTTAAGGCTGGCGAAATTTTTGATCTTAGAAAATATGCAGAAAAACTATTCACTTCCAAGATCCATTCAGTGAAGCATTTTGACTTTCAAGGCGCGTCTGAAAAGCCTTCAGTTTTATTGCCTGCGGCTCTGTCGAGAGAGCCACATGGAAATTTAAACATCTGTAACATACTGGAGGATCGAACCGGTTCCAAACCTGCTCACTGAAACCATTCTTTGTGAGAGCGCGAAGCGCAGAGGAATATGTAAAATAACTGAAGTGATGATAAGTACGGATGTAATGTGTACACTTAGAGATAACTCTATACACATATTGGGTTAGTGTATACACTTAGAGATAACTCTATACACATATTGGGTCAGAGTATACACTTAGAGATAACTCTATACACATATTGGGTCAGTGTATACACTTAGAGATAACTCTATACACATATTGGGTCAGAGTATACACTTAGAGATAACTCTATACACATATTGGGTCAGAGTATACACTTAGAGATAACTCTATACACATATTGGGTCAGAGTATACACTTAGAGATAACTCTATACACATACGAGGGTTCGAAAGGTTCTCAGTACTTTTTTATACACCGGCAATGGTTAATAAGCTCTTATTTCTTACTAGGCTTTTGTTGCTAGGCTTTTATTACTTAGCTTTTGTTGCCAGATTAAGAGATTCTTCAGCACCCATATTGCTTACGCCATCGTCGTTGTAATTGACTTAGTAAGCTGTTGCTGCTGCTGTTATGTCGAGTCTTTGCGACTTTTCGTAGCAAGGCTAAATTGGGTAGATAACAGTTGCCCTGGCTTAGACGGCTTCGCTGTAAGTTATGAAAAGCCAGGCTTACCGGTACGGGCTGCGTATTTTAAAAGAGTAAACAGCTCCTGAGATCAAATTACTTTGTTATCGTAGCGGGGGGTTGGGTATTTAGGGGATTATAGTCATAACTGGTAGGTTATCTTTGTAGATAACGAAGCCAGAGCTTTGTTATCTCGTAGGGGAGGATCACGAGCTGAGTTGGTGGGTATTGTTCACACTAACCTTGTTCAGCAGGTGTTCACACTGACCTTGTTCAGCAGGTGTTCACACTGACCTTGTTCAGCAGGTGTTCACACTGACCTTGTTCAGCAGGTGTTCACACTCACCTTGTTCAGCAGATGTTCACACTGACCTTGTTCAGGAGGTGTTCACACTGACCTTGTTCAGCAGGTGTTCACACTGACCTTGTTCAGCAGGTGTGTGGTTGTTTTAAACTTAGGTTATTGTTATTAAACTAATATGTGAGATTATTAGTTTGTATTAGATATAAACTATAAACAAATAGGATGTCTTATGTTTAATTAATTTATGTTAAGGCACTGCTATGATTTTTAGCGGTCCATTTCACCATGCTTGATGTGGGGAAGAGGACTCGTGCGGTGAAACTTTAAGTGGTTGTAGTTTGTTTGGTTTGGGTTTGGATGTCCAGTGTAGAGAGATACATAATTCTCTACATTTGGAAAATATTAGTGGGGCTGCTTCCAAATCCGCACGCGGAAATAACATCACATGAGACCAGGAGACATGGCAGGATGTGCAAAATAATTCCGTTGAAAAGCAGAGGTGTAAATAGGTAAGCTGAGAGAGAACTCTTATCAACACTAAGGGCCTTAAGGACTTTCAACTCTCCCGCTACACATAAGGTGCATAACTAGCCGGCCTCTCATAGTGTTCAAAGGAGAACTCGCCTCCACCTCCACACACACCTCCAAAGGATACCTGATCAACCAGGCTGTAATACACACACCAGGTTGCTCGCAGCCGCATCGAGCAGTCAGGTTGACCAGACCACCAACCAGGAGGCCTGGTCGGAGACCGGGCCGAGGGGCCATTGACCCTCGGAACCATCACAAGGTAACTATAAAGTGCGTGTGGTGGGGGTGTATATGGCTGAGATACGTTTGTGGGAGTGCGTGTGGTGGGGGAAGGGAGATGCTTGTGGTGCGTGTGGTGGGGTTGCGTGTGGTGGGGTTGCGTGCGGTGGGGGTGCGTGCGGTGGGGCTGGGACAGTGTTCGCGTAGTAAGGATATCACTTATCGATGCCAGCAGGAGACAGAACCAACCGAGACCAGAATGGAAGGCAGTATTCCAAGCCTCACTTAAAGCTGTACAGAGAGCGGGGAGACGGTGTAGGGGGGGGGGGGGGAAGAGACAGGAAGAGTAGGGGGAGGTACAGAAGGGGGTGGGGGTGGGGGGGGGTAAGCTTGCTGGAGTAGATATAGATATTTGTGATGAGCTTCATGGTCATTAGTATTGACAATTCCTAAATTCTTGCTGCCAGTTCGATAGTTTCTTGTATCTTCCACTGTTTAGTGAGTTGTATTGTATAATTACTGTGTCTTCGTATATTATCTGTCTCGTCGCTTCTGTCTTCTACTTTGTTTCTTCTGTTCTCATGTTCCCTCTTGTTCTTTTTCTTTTCTTCATTTTGTATTGTAGCTCCTTTCTCCTCCTCTTGGGCTGGACGGTAGAGCGACGGTCTCGCTTCATGCAGGTCGGCGTTCAATCCCCGACCGTCCACAAGTGGTTGGGGCACCATTCCTTCCTCCCGTCCCATCCCAAATCCTTATCCTGACCCCTTCCCAGTGCTATATAGTCGTAATAGCTTGGCGCTTTCCCTTGATAATTCCTTCCTTCCTTCTCCTCCTCCTCCTCCTCTATCTCCTCCTTCCCTTTGGTGTGTTATTTCCCCTTTCCTCTTATCCTTTGTTCTATTCCCTTCATTCGTCAACATTTTTTGTTTGATTATATTTCCTCCTTTTTCTCTCACTTACCTCCGTCTCTCTCTCCTCCTTAAGTCTCTCTACACCCCCTTCAGGGCCTCCAAGGAACGACTCAAGCATAAAGATAATAAAGCTATAAAATTACAAAATAGAATAAACTGGAGAAACATTATTCATAAAACACAACAAAAGCATTATAGAGTTATAGCCTTAAGTTAAGAACACAGCTGATGTTAGGGTTTAGAAGAGGTTTGGGGGGGTTGGTGGAACTATATGTAGAAGAAAGTACATCTCCACGTGGAAGAGACTGAGAGGAGCTGGGATAAGAGTCATGATCTTGGAAGAGATCTCTCTTGAGAGTCGTCTTATGCACACTAGAAGAGGACACCACAGAGGAGCAACAAGAGAGGACATGAGAGAGAGGAGCAACAATATAAGATAAAGAAGATATCGAGGCACAGAAAAAGGATAACACAGTATAACAAGCTGATTCACTAGTTTACGGGTTGACACGTGCCACTCCGTAAGAAATGCAGCCGTTTGGCCTAACCAAAAACGTACTAACCCCCCCCCCCACCTAACCTATCGAGGCCCATGCTTGGAAATCGTCAATATTACGATGGTTTAATTTGTACTAATACGTTGCATTTGTGACTGGTCGATTCCGTAAGAAATACGACCTATTAGGTGACAAGAATGGGAACATGTATAATATGACTCATCAGCTGTGCAGTGAGTACATACTCAGTGACTCTGGACAGCTGATTCATGTATTATAGTGATCTTTGACTCACTATAATATAATACAGGCCGCTCCAAGCAACAGCCTGTTGGACCAAGCTCTTACAAGTCAAGCCTGGCCTCGGGCCGGGCTTGGGGAGTAAGAGAACTCCCAGAACCCCATCAAGGTACAATCCAGATTCCAGAATGACAACTCCTCTTATCCCTATTATCCTGTTATCCCGGGGCATGACTACGCGATGATCACAGAGTTGTTGTTGTTATAGGTTCAGCTACTCGGAACAAGTTCCAAGTAGCACGGGCTATGGTGAGCCCGTAACTTACCTGGCACAGGAGGGGGTTACAGAGGCTCAGATGTTTGCCTCTAGACATCTTAGCATCCCACCTGAACCCACCTCATCCCAGTATCCCACTTTATCCCAGCATCCCACCTCATCCCACTTCATCTCAGCATCCCACTTCATCTCAGCGCCCAGCGGTAAACCCAGACCAAATATTGGCTGCGTCTTCAAGATCCACGAAACTCTTGAAAAATAAACGTGTATAGGAGAGGTTCGAGGTGTTATTACATCTCTTCCTTCTCAGGAGACTGGAGAAGAGAGAAAGGATAGGCGGTGAGGGGCCTGGATGATGTGGAGAGGCGAGAAAGCGTGCTGGGTGATTGGGTTAGGTGTAAGTGGTTTGATATATTATAAAGGAGGCCGTTGTAGTAGAGCAACGGCCTCTCTTGTATGGTGGGTGTTGGCTCAGCTATTGTCCTAGCAGTTGTGACCGTTCTAACACTCAGGGATTATATATATATCCCAGCTCCTGGGCTTCATATACCAAGCTAAGGTGTCAAGAAATGTTATCAAAATTGTATATTAAGGATATACTTAATTGTATATTAAGGATATTGTTTGATCTCAATGTTGATTCTACTGCCTAGTAATTCTATTATTATTATCATTTTCAACTACTACTACTACACTAGAGATCCACTTTGGAACATACACACTGTAGAACTACTTTGGAACACACTGTAGAGCTACTTTGGAACACACTGTAGAACCACTTCGGAACACACTATAGAACCACTTTGGAACAAACACACTGTAGAACTACTTTGGAACACACTGTAGAGCTACTTTGGAACACACTGTAGAACCACTTCGGAACACACTATAGAACCACTTTGGAACAAACACACTGTAGAACTACTTTGGAACACACTGTAGAACTACTTTGGAACACACTGTAGAACCACTTCGGAACACACTGTAGAACCACTTCGGAACATACTGTAGAACCACTTCGGAACACACTGTAGAACCACTTTGGAACATACACACACTAGTGCCACTTTGGAACATACACACACTAGTGCCACTTTGGAACATACACACACTAGTGCCACTTTGGAACATACACACACTAGTGCCACTTTGGAACATACACACACTAGTGCCACTTTGGAACATACACACACTAGTGCCACTTTGGAACATACACACACTAGTGCCACTTTGGAACATACACACACTAGTGCCACTTTGGAACATACACACACTAGTGCCACTTTGGAACATACACACACTAGTGCCACTTTGGAACACACAAGAGCCATATAAACTATAAACATTACCGCCATATTTCAGTTGACAGACCACCTAGCTCACCTGTAACTCCTCCTTTAACCCTGTTAACTTTCTGAAACGTTTGAAATGTGTTTTGAACGTTTGAATTAAGTGTTGAACGTTTCAATTAAGTGTCGAAGATTTCAGTTAAATTTTTTAACGTTTCAGTTCAGTGAAAATACATTCAGTGGGTTATTTTTCTTCGTTAGATATATTTGTTAGTGATAGAATCATGGTGAATAATATTTGTTGAATTATCATTTTTATTTTTTTAATTAATTTTAATAATTGTGTATGTAAAGTGCATTGTAGTGAGCCACTATAATTGTAGTGGCTAAAGTGCATTGTAGTGATCACTATGCACCCTGAAAACATAGATACAATGTCATAAACAAATATAAACAGATATCGATATCAAGCGTGGTAAAAATGGCTGTTTTTATCAATTTAATCGATAGATAAGAGTGCGAGTTTAAATTTAAAAATAAATAACTAAGTTTGCCGATATTTAAAGAATTTTGTTTTAAACTCGCCTGGGTTTATACATTTTAAACCAGGCAGGGGTTTAACCCGCGTCTTAATGAAGGTAGACGTTGTATCTACCCGGCCTGGGGTGGGTAAGTGGGTAGCTAGCTACCTTACCATACCTTGCGAGGATTTCGGGGCTCAACGTCCCCGCGGCCCGGTCCTCGACCAGGCCTCCTGGTTGCTGGACTGGCCAACCAAGCTGTTATTAGACGCGGCTGCTCGCTATCACCCATTCTTTAGTTTAGACACAGATTAACATGCAAGCAGTTCTCATACAGGCATAAAGGCAGTCAGCTAAACCCCAAGACGCAGACAAGATCAGAACCATATAGGGACTGTGAAGCAAGCTATACGGTACTCAGGCATACAGACAGAGACAAAGACAGATAGAGACAGACAGACAGGAGAGAGGTAATACACACGAAGGTATCATTAACAACGAGGCAAGAGGGAGAGGGACCTATATGATTGATACTATTGAAAACTGGTAAAGTGTGCAGTAAAACTGATATTTTACACTCCTGGCAGGATGATATGGGGGAAGTGTGTTGTCCCGGGGCGTGGATGATGGCTCAGTGTGGGGGCAGGGATGGAAGGATTGAGGCAGAGAGGGGGAGGAAGAGAGGAGAGAGAGAGAGAGAGAGAAACGGAAAAGTGAATATTAATAGAGGAGGAGATATGGATTGAGAGGCGACAATGGATAGCAATAGTGGTATTGCGAAAATATTTAACAGAGAGAGAGAGAGAGAGAGAGAGAGAGAGAGAGAGAGAGAGAGAGAGAGAGAGAGAGAGAGAGAGAGAGAGAGAGAGAGAGAGAGAGAGAGAGAGAGAGAGAGAGAGACAGAGACAGAGACAGAGAGAGAGAGAGAGAGAGAGAGAGAGAGAGAGAGAGAGAGAGAGAGAGAGAGAGTCATGGGGAAGGGGCCACACCAGAGCAGGATGGAAATAGAGAGTTACAACACCACTGTGAAAATACCCAATTTGGGGCGTGTGTTGTTGGTAGACGGGTGCGAGGCTGCGTCAAAACAGACGGGGAAGCCCCTGGATAGAGAGAAACTTAAGGACGGGTAGTACCGTCCTTCTGGGACGGATAGGGGGGGGGGATAATACTCGACAGGAGGGTGGATAGACGGGCCATACTGGAGCAGAAGAACGATTAGAAGCGCGATGTTGATTACGTACAGTCAATATATCCGGAGAATACTGTACAATTCTGGGGTCTACAGTACTGGAAAGATGGGGACAAAATGTCTCAGCAGTAAATAGGTACCTGGGAGTTAGTCAGCTGCCACGGGCTGCTTCGTGGGGGTGGAGGGCTGGTAGAGGACCGGGCCGTGGGGACACTAAGCCCCGATATCATCTCAAGATAACCCCAAGAAGATAACAAGAAGAGTGACACAGATAACTCAGATATCCGGCAACAGAGACCCCGGAGAGCTCAATATATTCTGTGCAAACACGTGGGAACAAACAGGTGGGCCAATTCAAACCTTTCAAGATATTGAAATTATTTTTTGTACCCAGATGGGAAGATCTATTTTGAAATGCAAGACAGATTTATCAGCGAGGAATAATGGGTATAAACTCAGTGGAATAGATACGATCGAGTGAAGATAACCTGTAAGAGCTATTGAACAATGAATATATCTAATATCAGGGTAATATATTTTTATCAATTTCCTCTTTTAACTGTTGTGTTGCCTTGTAGTTAAGGCGCCGCAGATACACTGAATCAACCATATTTGCAAAAGATTTGTGTGAAATTGACTGCACTTTGAGGCATGAGAAATAGCGTCCAAAAAGCCTGAGATCAATCTGGATGATTTGGATTGAGGTGATTAAGAAGTTTCTTTGTGGATTCTTTACGGCCACAAGAAAAAGAACCAATTCAAGGCGCTTATCTTTTGACAATGGGCCGTTAGACATAGAGCTTTGGAGTGTAATCTATGAGAAGGAACCAGAGGCCCCACATTGATTCTAGACAATTGGAACACCCTGCCAGTAGAAGTGGAAGTAGTAATAGTAGAATTTGTGACAGTAGCAGCAGCAATCGGCAGTAATACCTGCAGGAGGTGTTGCTAGGAGTTGCAGAAAGATCCCCCTCCTATCTCTCGTCCCATCTCAAATCCACAAGGGCCGTGACGAGGGTTCGAACCTACGTCCAAGAGGATCCCAGACGCTGCCTTAATCGACTGAGCTATCCTGACCCTTTCCTAGTGCTATATAGTCAAAACTAACTTGCCGCTATGTCCTCATAACTCCCCCTTCTCCCCCACATTATTTCTTCAAAATATAGCTTCGATAAATTGAACAATGTTCTTCAAGATAAAGCCGTAGTCATCACCGAAGTCATCACTCCAGCAGCTGGAGAAGATGTAGGTGAAGAGTCGAGGTGTTTCAGGCGAGGTGAGGCCAGCACCCGGATGGGTGATGAATGTCAACTCGTCTCGGATATTTAAGGGAAATGGGGAAATTACGTGTAGGGAAAGATGTCAACCAGTATACGACCTTCAGGGGAGGAGGGGAAATTACTCTGAGTTGAATATGGCAACCAATATTCTCTTATTGCTTCGGAGACGGAGGGAATAGTTTTATGTAAGGGTCTTTCTCCTCCGTTTAAGTGGTCAATTCTCATTACTTGACAAGTATAAAATTTTTAAGTGGTTTGGCCTCACCAGAATAATGCATTGGATTCATTAGAATAATAAATCCAATGCATTCATGCATTGGAATAATTCAGGTTTGGATTCTTGACAGTGCGGAGTGAGTGTCCGTACCAGTCCGTTGTCTGGTGTCAACTGAGCTCCTGGGGGCCCACACACGGACTTCCACATTTAAATCATCGAACTCCTCGCTAATTGGCCGATATTTCAACCTCTTGACCAATCATAGCTGGTTAATAACGTCACGTACCTCTATTGGATTTATTTATCCCACTTGCGCAGAGTATGAAGCGTGCGGTGTGTGTGTACTTACTTAGTTGTGCTTGTGGGGGTTGAGCTCTGGCTCTGGTCCCGCCTCTCAACCGTCAATCAACTGATATACAGATTCCTGAGCCTACTGGGCTCTATCTGTGTGTGTGTGTGTGTACTCACCTAGTTGTGCTTGCGGGGGTTGAGCTCTGGCTCTGGTCCCGCCTCTCAACCGTCAATCAACTGATATACAGATTCCTGAGCCTACTGGGCTCTATCTGTGTGTGTGTGTGTGTGTGTGTGTGTGTGTGTGTGTGTGTGTGTGTGTGTGTGTACTCACCTATTTGTACTCACCTATTTGTGCTTGCGAGGGTTGAGCTTTGGTTCTTTGGTCCCGCCTCTCAACTGTCAATCAACTGGTGTGCAGATTCCTGAGACTACTGGGCTCTATCATATCTACATTTGAAACTGTGTATGGAGTCAGCCTCCACCACATCACTGCCTAATGCAT
>NC_091242.1:3811841-3859341 GCF_040958095.1 Procambarus clarkii | reverse complement strand
TAATAATGCCATGCGCCCTGATAGCCCATAAGGTCTTCATAGGCGCTGTTAAACGTCAGATCAAACATATTTATGGGTTGCCACAGAGGTTTCCTAAAGACGATGAAAATGTTTTTTAGTTTTATTGTCATTGGTTCGTACTTGAGGCGTGTGCGCGCGCGCAGGCTCGCATACACCCAGACCATGATTTCATCAGGTATGCTAATGGAGAATCCCTAGTATGGGGGGTTAGTTTATGTTTAGTAAACTGTTTATGAGCTCTGGAGCGCTGCGAGGTTTTCTGAAGCAGGTAGAATGTTTAATTAGTACTTTGGCGACATGATCGAGGGAAAGATGTAGAGGTTTCGTGACTGGAGACGTGAATGCTTGGTGAATCCTGACACAAGTAAGCGTCCCGCGTATGGCAAGGATTGGAGATGGTGTTTTGAAGGTAACTATCAGAGAGACTCCTGAAGGAGGTCTCGTAGACCTCTTTAAACAATTGGGTTTTATATCCGAATGTGAACATGAACTCAGCCAAGAAGATCCTTCTTCAAACACGCACGCATGCACACACACACACACACACACACACACACACACACACACACACACACACACACACACACACACACACACACACACACACACACAAAAGAACTTTTTCAGTGTTCGAGTAGATAACGGATGGAATGCATTAGGCAGTGATGTGGTGGAGGCTGACTCCATACACAGTTTCAAATGTAGATATGATAGAGCCCAGTAGGCTCAGGAACCTGTACACCAGTTGATTGACAGTTGAGAGGCGGGACCAAAGAACCAAAGCTCAACCCCCGCAAACACAAATAGGTGAGTACACACACACACACGCACACGCACGCACACCAATACTCCAGCCTCGGGCTCTCTATCATTTTGTTTCCCAAATGTCCAAACAGTCTGGGTACATGGAGCAATTAGCATACATTATCTTACATTATGTAAATCACAGTCATCTACTTCCAAAGATCTGCGAGATAGGGAAGGCGATGAATACCAAAGTTTTAAGTTTTCAATAGGAAAAATGTCTCTTATCAAGAGCTTTCCCTGTCACCGAAAATTGTCCTATTGGAAAATCTTGGGTATAGGTTTTTTTCTTGAGCTAACTGGCAGGGAATGACGTCAGAGCGGGTGATTGTGTGTGTGTACTCACCTGTTTGTACTCACCTATTTGTGCTTGCAGGATCGAGCACTGACTCTTGGATCCCGCCTTTCTAACCACCGGTTTTTTATAGCAATGACTCTGGTCCTATTTCCCTATCATATTTAGTTTTAAAATTATGAATAGAGTTTGCTTCCACAAACCTGCTCCTTAAGTGCATTCCATTTTTCCTTTACTCTCACGCTAAAAGAATACTTCCTAACATCACTGTGATTCATCTGAGTTTCCAGCTTCCACCCATGTACCCTTGTTTTGTTAGTATTCAGTGTGAACATTTCGTCTATATAAATTCTGTCAATTCCCCCTGAGTATTTTATATGTTTCTATCATATCCCCCCTCTCCAGTCTTTCTTCTAGTATCGTCAGGTTCAATTCCTTCAGGCGCTCTTCATACCCCATCCCTCGTAACTCTGGGACAAGCCTCGTCGCAAACTTTTGAACCTTTTCCAGTTTCTTGAGGTGGGGGCTCTATGATGGGGCGGCATACTCTAAGACTGGTCTCACGTAGGCGGTATAAAGCGCCCCAAATGCCTCCTTACTTAAGTTTCTGAATGATGTTCTAACTTTTGCCAGTGTAGAGTACGCTGGTGTTGTTATTATATTTATAAATGCCTCAGAAGTTAGATTAGGTGTTACATCCACGCCCAGGTCTCTTTCTTGAATCGTCACAAGTAGGGCGTTTCCCTTCATTGTGTACTGTCCCTTTGGTCTCGTGTGTGTGTGTGTGTGTGTGTGTGTGTGTGTGTGTGTGTGTGTGTACTCATATAATTGTGCTTGCGGGGGTTGAGCTCTGACTCTTTGGTCCCGTCTCTCAACTGAATCTGATGTACAGATTCCTGAGCCTGCTGGGCTCTATCATATCTACATTTGAAATGTAGACATTTGAAATGTGTGTGTGTGTGTGTGTGTGTGTGTGTGTGTGTGTGTGTTTCGTGTGTTACTATTTTGATCAATTTTCCTGTTATTTATGTTGTTAGTTTCATAAAAAATTGAGCTCAAACTGACCAAATTATCTCATGATGTCCGATGAGCAGACTGAGCTAGCTCGCCCTCAAGAGGTAACTGCTGACTTAGAAGTATTATAGTTAGTCATAAAGACAGCTATGATAGAATTAAAGACCAAAAGGCCGTAAAAAACCTCGCGGCATATAAGACCTAAAGGTCACATGTCGTCCTATTTAAACTGTTTTTAAATGTATTTAAAACTGCACTACCTTTATGAAGTTATTGACTGGAACGTAGTAAATAATATGCTGGTAGCTGATGTCAGGAATCACGTGGTTTTGTTTATTGATTAATCGATATACACAAACCCACGTGCGTTTAATTTTGGCGGGAAGTTTGCATCCTGTGTTGACCTTGAGAGTGGGTGAGTGTGCTTACTGGAACAGTTCTTAGGCAAATATGCACAGGAGTGTTCAGTAGGCAGATATACACAGGCTGGTATACAGGCAGACGTACACGGTCAGATGGGGAGATAGGCAGATATATACACAGGCTGATAGACAGAAGCTATCATGTATACAGAGAGATCCAGGCTGTGACAGGTTACCCTCTAGGACAAAGGGAGGAGGAGAGCTCTGGGAGTGAGACGTCCACTGTCTGGTCATTCAATTCCACTTCATCTGTGTTGGAAATAGAATTACCTACAGGAAGAGTCGCGCTTCCAAGAGATCAATCGTGCGTGTATTGGTATAGCAAAACTCGATTCTTGGGGGTCTCTCTCTCTCTCTCTCTCTCTCTCTCTCTCTCTCTCTCTCTCTCTCTCTCTCTCTCTCTCTCTCTCTCTCTCTCTCTCTCTCTCTCTCTCTCTCTCTCTCTCTCTCTCTCTCTCTCTCATCGGGCCACTTGTATCCTGCAGCTTGGGGATCTCCTTGTAGCCATATTGAAGATGTGAGGTAATCTAAATGCATGACCAGCACTCTCCGAAGGAAGGAATTGTATATCTCGCATTCTTTCTCCATTTTTTTTGTTTGTCTTTGCTGTTTGGTCTTGCCATCATTTTGCATTTTTGTTGTTTCCCTCAATTTCTCTCATTTTTGTCTTATGCTTTACCTGCTTTGTCTGGTAATTTGTCTCACCTTTTGATCTCATTCAAGTGCTTTGTCACTTGGATTAGGTATGTCTCAGCTGATGTTTCTCATCTCACTGCTTTCTATGGCACTGTTCTATGGCACCGTTTGGCACCATAAGTGGTCTTTGAGGGCAACTGGAAGAGTTTTATAGTTTCAGTCTACTAGTATGAACATGTTTCCAGAGACGACAATCAACCATATTTCCGCTCCAATCAACACAACCCCATTTTTTATTAGGGTGGGATGGGAGGGGACTTTTATTTTTACGTTCCGTACTGCGTATATCCACACTCTGTGGAAGGGGGGGGGGTGATGATTCCAGTATGGGTTGATGGTGGAGGTCTCTCCACGCCCGCTTTTGATTCATCAGGGTGTGTATGTATATATATATATATATATATATATATATATATATATATATATATATATATATATATATATATATATATATATATATATGTATATAGATATATATATAACACCGATCCAGTCATCCAGTCCTTGAGCCAGACATGATTTGTCCAAATTTAGGGACTAAAAACCACTCTAATCTGACATCTGAATTGTCCAGGACTCAGAATTGTCCAGGACTCAGAATTGTCCAGGACTCAGAATTGTCCAGGACTCAGAATTGTCCAGGACTCAGAATTGTCCAGGACTCAGAATTGTCCAGGACTCAGAATTGTCCAGGACTCATAATTGTCCAGGACGGTGAATTGTCCAGGACTCATAATTGTCCAGGACGGTCACACCAGACTCCCAGCTCTCATAACGACCATCAGGTGTCTCAACTATAACTGACATATATCAGAAATTGACCTCTTAAACTTGGAAATAGGTTGTTCTAGACACATACAGTTAAATAACCGTAAATCGGTGCTAATTACCATATATATTGTGGTATAGTATTTAGGAGTTTGTAGCATAGGTTTACATATAATTTTGGGAATAAAACTGAAAATGCGTTTAATTTCTATGCAGTAAAAACAGCTAATCTAATCTAGAATATTGCACAGTAACGCACAGCGTCCAGCCTTGGTTTAAGAAATAGTTTGGTAACGGTTTGGCACTAGTAATAGTAATAGTTGACATCCATCAGTCTCAGGAAACTATGGAGTTGCTCCAATCAGTTGGTTGTCGGTCAGGAATGGCCTCTCCACGGCGCAAAGCCAGGGTAGGTTGATACGGAGGAGAAGCTGTTACCCATGCAGCAGGTCCCCCCCCCCCCTTGCTCTCCACGGCGCCGAAAGTCCCCATTGGAAAGGCAAACGCCAATACGATTGGTTCCAGCGCCGTCGCAGGAATTGTGAACTCCGGAGTTGACCTCGAAGGTTATCTCAAGATAACCTCAAGAAGATAGGTTATCTCGAGAAGATATCTCGAAGGAAGTTATCTCAAGATAACTCAAGATAACCTCAAGAAGTTGGTGAAAGAAGGCACAGGGCAACTTCGTTAGTGTGGCACTAACGAAGCAAAATTCGTTCTCTTTAAGCGAGAGTTAAACACAGGTAATAGTTTCTTGTGAAATCTGCACCTTTCCTGGTTCGTACCGCTGTTATAGGCGTGTCTTAGCCAATTTTAGTAACCTAATGATGTATTTGCTATTTGAATTTCCTTATATGAAGGAAATTTCTTCATTCATAAACAGAGGGGGTTTGGCGGCTGCATGGAATGGACATCCGGTCTTTGTTGATGAGGACGGTCTGTTGTTGATGAGGACGGGCTGCTCACCAACGATCGACCCATCAGGCACCAAAGCACCAAGCCCCACCAATCACCAACGCACCTAGCCCCACCAATCACCAACGCACCAATCCCCACCAATCACCAACGCACCAATCCCCACCAATCACCTGCCCTGTGTTGGAATTAATCTAATTTATGGGTGTTTTCTCTCTGTGGCAGATTTTATTGGTCGTCCCGGGGATAGATGGAACAGTGGTCACAGAGGTTCCCATTAGCATGATTACACTTGGTTCTTTATCTAGTCTTCTTTGGCTGGCGAGATTCTGGGGGAATTAGCCGTGGGTAGGTAGGTAGGTAGGCTGGGGTAAGGGAGGGGAGGAAGGAAGGGGAGATATAGGGGGATAGACAAGGTTACAAGCTCGTATAATTGTTTTTGTAAATTATTCTCTTGACTCACTTTTGGCTCTGATCGTAGCCAATGCTGTTTGGTTTATATGTATCTTAAGGGGGGTCCCCGGCTGTGCCCGGGTCTATCTTCAACCCCCCCCCCCATCCCTTTCCCTGTATCGCCTCTGTTCCTATCTCCTCTCCTCCTTCTCTCTCTAATTTTCTCTGCCCCCCCTTCCTCTCTGTCCTTTGCTTTTCGCCAATATCTTCCCTTATCCACGCTTTCCCAACTCGCCTATCCATCCCTCTCTTTCCCACTCTCTTATTCCCTCTCTTCATGCTCCTCCCCCCTTCTCTTTCCCTCTCTTTTAACCCCCCCCCCCCACTTTTCCCATTCTTCTGCCTTCTCTCCCAATCTGTTTGTTGTCTGTCTGTATTTATTTTCTGTTTGTTTTCCTGCTCTCTTTGTCCTGGTCGGCCCTGTCTCCCTGCAAGTCTGTCTCTGTCTACCTGACGGCTTCTGTCTCTTCTCATTTAGTCTCTCAGATTGTGTCTGTCATGGTCCTCACTCTCTCTTTTTATAAAAATAGAATAATAGTTTCCCATTGGCATTTGGGTCGTTTGCTGGCATAATGAGCTTAGTTGGTGTGAAATACTTAACAAAAATTACAATAGTCACCCATTTTTTTTTTTTGTGGATGGTTTATGCCACTATGGACAAAGTATGACGATTAGAAAATTTCTGTTCATTTTCCCTTGATCAGTGAATAACTTTTCATATTGTAAGAACAAAATTTGTTACGAAATTTTTATATTTTAAATATGCAGGCAGTGAGAAAATCAGTCATGCGGGTTAGCACTGGACTCCAATAACTGAGAATACATTGTTTGATCCTAAATTTTGGCGACCACAACTAGCCTATGTCCTTCCCATATCCCAGAAGAGTCACCCTTCAAAGTTGAGTGAGACAAGCCCTAAATGTCTGGCCAACCATGACAGACATTCTGACCAACAGACTGACTGACAAATGGACATTCTTATGTATATAGTAGAAAGGGGTTATCTTGAGATGATTTCGGGGCTTTTAGTGTCCCCGCGGCCCGGTCCTCGACCAGGCCTCCACCCCCAGGAAGCAGCCCGTGACAGCTGACTAACACCCAGGTACCTATTTTACTGCTAGGTAACAGGGGCATAGCGTGAAAGAAACTCTGCCCATTGTTTCTCGCCGGCGCCTGGGATCGAACCCAGGGCCACAGGATCAGAAGTCCAGCGTACTGTCCGCTCGGCCGACCGGGGTACCCAGCATTGCCCTAGGTTTATCTGTCCATTCATCAATATATATATTCATCTATTTATTCTTTCTTCCCCCCTCTCTTTTTTTTTTTTTTTTTTTTTTTTATTATTAACATATTAGGTACATCTGCATTAGTGCAGCTGCCCTAGACTATATGAAGCGGAGTACAGTGTGTCAAAAAAGCTAACTAGGTGATGCTAAAAAATACCCATCACACAGGATGGTTAGTCATACAGAGGCATGTGATAAGCGGTCTGCACTGGCAGACTCCGGATGCATTTTGAGGATATCAACAACACAAGATTGAATAAGGTAGCAGTGGTAATACAAGTCCCCATCTCGCAGGATGGTTAGTCATACAGGGCCATGTGTTTAATAGCCTGCACTGGCAAATTTTGGGTATACTGTGAGGATATCTTCAAGAATACGAGAGTGAATAAAGTAATTGCAAAGCTCCAGGTACCTCATGCCAACTGGTTTGTAAGGTCTCTTTTTTTTTCTCGTACATTATGACAAATAACTCCACGTTAATTACACTCCATATTTCACGCTTGACTCCATGAAATACTGGAAGTGGCCCGGGGGTGTTTTGTCATTGCTAGTATTTCTTAAAGTATTTAACTTTGGTAGGTCGAGGGCGGGGCCTATGTCAGTCCCATACCGTTGACCTGTCTCCCTGCACATGTGGTTGAGGCCAGCTTTAAGTATCTGGGCTCCAACTTTGGACAGACAGACACACAAACAGACATTCTCTTATAGAGAGATTGTTGTTTTTGTGGTTATTGCAGGGAATCGAACTCCGGTGCATTTGGTTGTGAGTCGACTGCATTTACCTCTGCGCCACAGGTGTGATCTTGAGCAAGACTTCTCCACAAGACCTCCTACCATTCCTTGAAGTGGTTCCTAGGATCAATATCGGCGCGGCGCAGTTGCTGACCAGACCTTCTGGTCGATGATCTGATCAACCAGACTGTTAGACGCCTATGTTCGTAGTGTGCCGTGGTGTGAATTACAGTCGGGTTGATCAGGAACCCTTTGAAGGTGCCGCCACTTGGTCGGGTCGAGCAAGTCTCCAATAACCAGAAGCCTTTACGTGTATTAATGGTCTACAGGCTGAGGCTCATGTGTTTCCTTAGTCATATTAGTACTTATTATATTTTTTGAAGGCCTTTTGAATGGCTGAGGAATATTTTACGAACGCTCCTTGGCCCCTCCCATGTGTGTATATATAACATATAGTATATATATAATGTATATATAAATATATAACAGGTTGTAATGCAAGGTTCATTTGTTGTAGTGGGGCAGTGGACACACACATGTTGTATAATTGTGTGCAGTTATTGTTGTGAAATGCATATTTAGTGAACTATATTAATGGTTCTTCTGTATTATTTTTGCAGGTTAGTGTGTAGTCCAAGACATTCCGCGGTTGTTGTTATTATTGTGAGCATGTTGTTAGTTGTGTTGTACGAGTGGGTGGTGTGTACGAATTGGGTGTTACAGGAAGCGCAAGTTTCATTCTTAACATTTGCGAGTTAAAGTGATATAGAGAAGTGAGTGCGCACGCTAAGAGATGAAGGAATATGTTTAGAAACGGGTAAGTATAGTTATGATAGCAGGCGGACTAACCTAACCTTCCTGACACGATGTATAATGTTGTATATGTGTGTGTATATGTGATGTATATGTGTTTCGTAGCTAAGCTAAGCCTGTGCTTGTGTGTCAGGGAGGTGTCCGGGAGCCGCGAGTGTGTGTAAAGTTTTTCACATGGATTTCAACATATATATATATATATGTGTGTTGAGGAGAAGAGAGGGGGGGAGTTCTAGCGTGTATTCCATCTTCTAATTATGTATTGTGGGTCTTGGTTTCCATCAAGTATAGATCTAAGCTCTTGGGCCACCAGCTGTAGCAGCGGGCGTCACATCTTGGAGTAGTCTTTCAAGCATTGGGACTTACAGCATTTCCATCGTTGTTGTTCAAGAAGGCATTGAGCTCCCTCAATCCTTCCTCTGCCTCCTCTGTAGGATATTGTTATAGATTCAGCTACTCGGAACAAGTTCCAAGCAGCAGGGGCTATGGCGAGCCCGTAACTTACCTGGCACAGGAGCGGGGCAAGTAGCACGGGCTATGGTCAGCCTCTGTAGGACCCTTCCTCTCCCTTTATTCCATTCCATCCTACCATCTCACCCCTCCCTTTCCCCTTCCCATGCCACCTTCCCACTCCCCCTGTCCCTTCACACCACCTTGCTGGATTTAATTAACTCATATTTACCTCCTTGGTCGAAGTCTGCTGCTTCTTGGAGTGTTAAGTTTGGCGGCGCTATTAGTGAACGCTGGAGGAAAGGGAGGGAAGGAGAGGCAAGGAGAATAGGAGAGGGAGAGGGAGAGGAGAGGAGTAATAAAGATAGAATAACTGGAAGAACGTGGTGGAGCGAGGGGGAATGATTAGTGAGTGTGTTAATGATATAATCTCATGATGTCATCTCATGATACGACCTCATGATGTCATCTCATGATACGACCTCATGATGTCATCTCATGATGTCATCTCATGATACGACCTCATGATGTTCATCTCATGAAGTCATCTCATGATACGACCTCATGATGTCATCTCATGATACGACCTCATGATGTTCATCTCATGATGTCATCTCATGATACGACCTCATGATGTGACCTCATGAAGTCATCTTATGATACGATCTCATGATGTCATCTCATGATACGACCTCATGATGTTCATCTCATGATGTCATCTCATGATACGACCTCATGATGTGACCTCATGAAGTCATCTTATGATACGATCTCATGATGTCATCTCATGATACGACCTCATGATGTTCATCTCATGATACGACCTCATGATGTCATCTCATGATACGACCTCATGATATCATGATGTGATCTCTCTTGAGAGCAGAAGATGCTGACGATGCATTACCAACATTTTAAGAATTTAATTTCAATAATTTATACTAATATTCATGGAAGTTGACGGGAATAGATTAAAGACATTAACTTAACAAGGATTCAGCAATTATTAGATGACACTTGCTAACGTTAGAAGCAACTCTCTAACAGAAAGAAGGATGTCGCATCGTGAAAGGTAAATTATATACTAAATATATAATCCAGTCCCAACTTCTCTGGATTCACCAAAGTATTTCTTAGTTGCAAAATTGTCTAGACAAATCCATATCGAATTGTGCTCAGTTGACGGATTAGAAATCAACTTAATTGGATAATTGGAAGAGGTTCATGGAGGTGTCTTGATTGACGTCGAAGGCGATTGAGGTGCAGATAATGGGGGGACCCACACCCTATTTTTGATAAACAAAATGGCGACTGATGCAGTATGCAATGACTCAAGCATGCATGGTACCATCATAGTTTTTTTTTGCGTCACACAACCCGCCCCCCCCCCACAACCCCCCCCCCCCCCCCACACACACACACACACACACACAACTGTCAGAACTATCTGGTGCATTCAAGTGAGAGCACAAGCTGTTTGTGACTCGGGGGTCGTGTATAAGTACTAGCGAGCGAATATTGTTGAAATTAGTCTCGTGAACACAAGAGTCGTTTGCTGTGTAAAGACCTAGTTGGAAGTGCTCGTTACCCCTGAGGCAAGCAGGTAACGACCGCCTAGTAGTTAACTACTAGTAACTGCTAGTAACCCTACTAGAGAAGTTGTCCCCCGGATCTTTAACTAATTATTTATTTCAAAAGCTAATAATTGCAATTCATTTTTTCTTAATGAATGCAAATATTATTAATTTATTTAAGCTTTTGTTTGGTAGTATTATTAAACCACTTCGGAACAGAGAATGGTTTTAAAAATGAATAAATACATAGTTCTAAGGTAGCCAAGCTGATGCCAAAGACATGAAGACACAATTTACTTGAATGTCATTATCCAGCATATTTGATTTAACTATAAAAGCAAGATTGAGTTTGATAACCAACACATACAAGATGATTGTTCTGGCGATAATAACATATGATTAGCGATATCATTTAATGTGATCGAATTTAGGTAAGAAATATAAAGTAGAAAATTATTGTAATTGTAACTAGGACTAAGAAGCCTGGTTACGTGGTCCTGTACTGTACGTGGTACTGTACTGGTACTGGTCCTGTACTGTACGTGGTACTGTACTAGTACTGGTCCTGTACTGTACTGGTACTGTACTGGTACTGGTCCTGTACTGTACTGGTACTGGTCCTGTACTGTACTGGTACTGGTCCTGTACTGTACTGGTACTGTACTGGTACTGGTCCTGTACTGTACTGGTACTGTACTGGTACTGGTCCTGTACTGTACTGGTCCTGTACTGTACTGGTCCTGTACTGTACTGGTCCTGTACTGTACTGGTCCTGTACTGTACTGGTACTGGTCCTGTACTGTACTGGTACTGTACTGGTACTGGTCCTGTACTGTACTGGTCCTGTACTGTACTGGTACTGTACTGTACTGGTACTGTACTGGTACTGTACTGTACTGGTACTGTACTGGTACTGGTCCTGTACTGTACGTGGTACTGTACTGTACTGGTCCTGTACTGTACTGGTACTGTACTGTACTGGTACTGTACTGTACTGGTACTGTACTGTACTGGTACTGTACTGGTACTGTACTGGTACTGGTCCTGTACTGTACTGGTACTGTACTGGTACTGGTCCTGTACTGTACTGGTACTGTACTGTACTGGTACTGTACTGGTACTGTACTGGTACTGTACTGGTACTGGTCCTGTACTGTACTGGTACTGTACTGGTACTGGTCCTGTACTGTACTGGTACTGGTCCTGTACTGTACTGGTACTGGTCCTGTACTGTACTGGTACTGGTCCTGTACTGTACTGGTACTGTACTGGTACTGTACTGGTACTGTACTGGTACTGTACTGGTACTGTACTGGTACTGGTCCTGTACTGTACTGGTCCTGTACTGTACTGGTCCTGTACTGTACTGGTACTGTACTGGTACTGGTCCTGTACTGTACTGGTACTGTACTGGTACTGGTCCTGTACTGTACTGGTACTGTACTGTACTGGTACTGTACTGTACTGGTACTGTACTGGTCCTGTACTGTACTGGTACTGTACTGTACTGGTACTGTACTGTACTGGTACTGTACTGTACTGGTCCTGTACTGTACTGGTACTGTACTGTACTGGTCCTGTACTGGTCCTGTACTGTACTGGTACTGTACTGGTACTGGTCCTGTACTGTACTGGTACTGTACTGGTACTGGTACTGTACTGGTACTGTACTGGTACTGGTCCTGTACTGTACTGGTCCTGTACTGGTACTGTACTGTACTGGTCTTGTACTGTACTGGTACTGGTCCTGTACTGGTACTGTACTGTACTGGTCCTGTACTGTACTGGTACTGGTCCTGTACTGGTACTGTACTGTACTGGTCCTGTACTGGTACTGGTCCTGTACTGTACTGGTACTGTACTGGTACTGGTCCTGTACTGTACTGGTACTGTACTGTACTGGTCCTGTACTGTACTGGTACTGTACTGTACTGGTACTGTACTGTACTGGTACTGGTACTGTACTGGTACTGTACTGGTACTGGTCCTGTACTGTACTGGTACTGTACTGGTACTGGTCCTGTACTGTACTGGTACTGTACTGGTACTGGTCCTGTACTGTACTGGTACTGTACTGTACTGGTCCTGTACTGTACTGGTCCTGTACTGGTACTGTACTGGTACTGTACTGGTACTGTACTGGTACTGTACTGGTACTGTACTGTACTGGTACTGGTCCTGTACTGTACTGGTACTGTACTGGTACTGGTCCTGTACTGTACGTGGTACTGTACTGGTACTGGTCCTGTACTGTACTGGTACTGTACTGTACTGTACTGGTACTGTACTGTACTGGTACTGTACTGTACTGGTACTGTACTGGTACTGGTCCTGTACTGTACGTGGTACTGTACTGGTACTGGTACTGTACTGTACTGGTACTGTACTGGTACTGGTCCTGTACTGTACGTGGTACTGTAAGGATCTGAATCACGTAGAATACGTGATGTCACGTGATTATAACTTATCAGTGCCTATGGAGGTACTGAATATTAACAGTTATGAGCTGACGATGAATTCAATGAATGATTAATACATTAATACATTCATACAACAGCTGAATACATTGTTCACACGTTAAACAGGACTAACTCGGAGCAATGGAATCTAGTTTAATAGACACCGGCAGGAATTAATAGAATATACAGTTGTATAAGCTTACTTCTATCAAGAACTCGCAGAGAGCATTTATAGAGCTCCCAGGTGGTGCCAGAACCACTCAGGCGGTACCAGAACCACTCAGACGGTGCCAGAACCACTCAGGTGGTGCCAGAACCACTCAGGCGGTGCCAGATCCACTCAGGCGGTGCCAGAACCACTCAGACGGTGCCAGAACCACTCAGACGGTGCCTCATCTAGGTAAGGTAAGGGTGTAATTGGTAGTCTCAGCGCGCAGAACAAGTGTAACTGCTCTGCAGCCTTGTTAGTGGTTGGGTGTAGAACTTCCTGTTAGCTCTACACTTTCCCTGTTGGTCAGGTGTCGTCATGTTGCCTCTGAGGGAGGTCATGTGGGTCTCTGCTCCGTGGGCCGGGGCAAGCAACAGCCTGATCAATCAAGTTAGCACTAGATATAAGCCTTTCTGGGCGTAAATGCTCTCGAAAGAGTACCACAGATAAATTTCAGTTAGGCAACAGATTAGGCCATGTTAACTTCTCGCTACATATTTCCTCATGACACTTTTCGCTTTTCCAGTACTCTATTCCCTCTTTCTCCTCTCCCTTTTTCTCTCTCTTCCTCCCCATTATTGCTTGTTCTCCCCCTGTGTTACCGCACACACAGGTACACACAGGTACACACAGGCCGTGTTTGCCCTTCACCTGTAATGAGTGCATATTTTTTACACCTGTCTGTTTGGTCAGCGGTGCTGGAGCTGCATCTTTCCGGGTCCTTGGTCTCATTCCCTGCTTCCTGCTCTGGGGTTTAGGTCATGAAATAACGCATTTACCTTCCTAACGCTCCATGGCGCGCGCGCGCGCGTGTGTGTGTGTGTGTGTGTGTGTGTGTGTGTGTGTGTGTGTGTGTGTGTGTGTGTGTGTGTGTGTGTGTGTGTGTGTGTTTATTTACTGTTTAATGTTTGTGTCTGTAGGCTCGAGCTGTTAGCTCTTGGACCCCGTCTTTCTTACCGTCGGTTGTCTAATATACTGACTTCCGACCTGTTTTCCTCTATTACTACTACTACTACATATATTTCTTACACACACACACACACACACACACACACACACACACACACACACACACACACACACACACACACACACACACACACACACACACACACACACACACACACATTTCCAAAATGCAGCCCGTAGCAGCTGTCTTACTCCCATTTTTGCTGTTAGATGAATAGGTACATCAGGTGGAAGAAATGGTGTGAGCCTCCACACACACTCGACAGGTCGACCAGGCATGAGCCACACACACACACACCCGACTGGTCGACCAGGCATGAGCCACACACACACACACACACACACCCGACTGGTCGACCAGGTAGCGTGCGTTTCAACCTGTTAGCACCAGAGAGGATTACCAGGCATTAACTTGACCACTTTGGGGCTCAGAGAATCTCTGAGGCTCTTAAAATATATTATTAAAATCCCAAGCTGGTGCCTGTGCCCACCTTGCCTAGCTTGCACGGGTGTTGCTGAAGTTTGCAACTTGCAACATGTATTTGAAGATTAATCAAGATTAATGCTCTCTCGAGATTATGTACCCCCCCCCCCCCCTGGAGATTTTCGAAAGTTCCCTCCAAAGCACTAATTTATCCACGGGCGAAAGGGGACTTTTTGAATTCTGGGTGATGTGATGTGTTGTTAGGGACGTCCTGTGACGTCCCTGGCTAGTGTTATGGGATGGTGGGGGGCTTAGGCTCCTGGGCCCTGGCTGCTCCTCCTCCTAAGGGCCGTCATAGTGGTAATGTGTATGACTCTTGGCGCCTCCTTCATCTCTTCTTGATCTTTTCTACTGCTTGGGTTTTCATTTCGTAGTTATCTCTCTCTCTCTCTCTCTCTCTCTCTCTCTCTCTCTCTCTCTCTCTCTCTCTCTCTCTCTCTCTCTCTCTCTCTCTCTCTCTCTTTCTTTCTTTCTTCCTCTCTCTTACTCTTTCTGATTTTCAGTTGTTCATCCTTCTAATTTTTCATCCCTATTGTCCTTTCACAGTAATTCTATCTTCTTATTCCCCTCTTCCTTTGCCTCTTATTATTTTCATTTCCACTTACTCTCACTTCTCCCTCTGTCTAATCTTTCTCCCCCATCCCTCTCTTGCAGTCACTTCCTCTCCTTCCTCCTGTCCCCTCTCTCGCCACAGCCTCCAGGGGAAACCTGGTCCTTGTGGGAGAGTTTCCCCTCATAGTCTTGGAAAATGGCTGGTGGGAGGGAAGCTTCAATTATGCCGCAAATGGAGCCTAAGATAGCGGAGTTAGGAGACGTGAGGCAATTGACTGGTGACGCTACTGAGGCAGATGACACCATTCTCAGAGGTGACGTGACGGCTGAGTGGACGGCGCTCGGGATTCGTAGTCCTGAGGTTTAGGCTTCGATATATCCCCCGGTGGAGGCGGAAAGAAATAGGCAGAGTTTCTTTCACCTAGCAGCCCCTGTTATCTAGCAGTAAATAGGTACCTGGGAGTTAGACAGCTGCTACGGGATGCTTCCTGGGGATATGTAACGAAAAGGGAGGCCTGGTCGAGGACCGGGCCGCGGGGACGCTAAGCCCCGAAATCATCTCAAGATAACCTCAAGATAGGCTTAAAGGGACGATGTGGCTGGAGGGGGGGTTAGAGAAAGATAGGGAATAGGTAGTTAAGCGAGCGATATTCCTCACTATTGGCACTTAAGCTGCGGGAGAGGGGGGGGGGTGAGGGGGTGAGGAGAGTGAGAGTGAGAGTTGGAGGAGCAACTGAGAGTGAGAGAGAACAGGAGGCTGCAAGGTCTGCCTTTTGAAGTCTGCTTCGTTTCAGTTCGGCTCACAGCCTTGCTCAGAGCGAGCGAGGACCTCTGGTGTACGCCACCAGAGGTCTTCTACGACCATAGTAGAGGTTATCTTGAGATGATTTCGGGGCTTAGCGTCCCCGCGGCTCGGTCCTCGACCAGGCTTCCTTTTTGTTACCCCCCTCCCCCAGGAAGCAGCCCGTAGCAGCTGTCTAACTCCCAGGTACCTATTTACTGTCAGGCGAACAGGGGCATCAGGGTGAAAGAAACATTTTGCCCATTTGTTTCCGCCTCCACCGGGAAGGAGTCACCTACATTTATAACACCAACAACAAACACGAAAATATTTATAGATGTTTTTCTATATTTTTATATTTTTATATTATCGTCAGGAAAAAAAAATTGTGGGTATAATCAGGTGAAAGACAACGATTCAAGTTGGAATTCGCTTGAAATTTTGATAGATCTAGAAATAGGGAATCAGGGTCCATAGATTTCTGAAGTAGCTGCTCGTAGTCTGCCGTAGGAGTCACAGCCTGGTTGATCAGGTATTGTCTTGGAGGTGTATATATCCAGTGAGCACCGTGATAGGTCACCTTCTTGTGCCTTCAAAGGGAGAGTGTTGAGAAGTCTTGGACACTCTAAGGTGATAGGAGTTGTCTCTTAGCGTGCCCATTGTATCTCTGCTTTTCAATGGGGCACCTTTGCACATCCTGCCATGCCTCCTGGTCTCAGTCTGAGTTATTTCCGTGTGCAGATTTATTTTTTAGTGCCATGGACCCGGTGGTACAGTCGGGTTAGTTCTCGACTGACAACCGGGAAATAATACGAGTTCGAATCCCGTGTTGATTGATATATATATTGTTATAGCCGGTCTGTTATTGAGAAACGTTTTAACTAGCCGAAACCTTTAACTCCCTTTTCCATTTCTCTATAGGTATTCCACATACCAATGATCAGTGTTTCGTGATCGTCAGTTGCATATATATATATATATATATATATATATATATATATATATATATATATATATATATATATATATATATATAATTTATTTATTTAGTTTAGGATTCACTCTTCGGGGGGTTTGCCAACATGTTAAAGGCTGTATAAGCACCTTTGTACACGTCTCTGCTAATATTTAGCGCTTACATATAATATTTCGCTGCTGTTCCGCTAGATATTTTCCTGTAATGAATGTTTCACCCTGAGGAAAGGGGTCTCAGGGGGAATTACACAGATGTTCCCGTGCATGGCAAGTGTGGGGTGGGTGTTGTGGGTGTGGGGTGGGTGTGGGGCCCAGTGGGACTGGAGAAGTGTGGGGGGAGCTCATTGCCTGGTCTTATCTTCCCACTGTTTCCATAGTAAGGAAGTCTGTTTATTCCGGGAGAGAGAGAGAGAAGTTTTATTTATCGTCGTGAGAAGTAGTTTTTTTGTGTGTGTGAAATAAACGAGGCAATCTATATTTTCCTCCGACAGAATGCGAATCGTTTGTCTTGTCGCAGGAAGAAAGGGTTGTATTTCTGTACTTAGGGGGGGGGGGGGGAGGGGGGGACGGTGAGGTTAAAACGCCAGCCACATGCATTGGCTTGGAGAACATATATTGAGGTAAGACAGAGTGTGTGTGTGTGTGTGTGTGTGTGTGTGTGTGTGTGTGTGTGTGTGTGTGTGTGTGTGTGTGTGTGTGTGTGTGTGTGTGTGTGTGCTCATATATTGCTCATCTATTTGTGCCTGCAGGATCGAGCATTGACTCTTGGATCCCGCCTTTCGAGCCATCGGTTGTTTACAGCAATGACTCCTGTCCCATTTCCCTATCATACCTGGTTTTAAAATTATGAATAGTATTTGCTTCCACAAGCTGTTCCTGAAGCGCATTCCATGTTTCCACTATCATGCTAAAAGAAAACTTCTTAACATCTCTGTGACTCATCTGAGTTTCCAGCTTCCACCCATGTCCCCTCGTTCTCTTACTATTCCGTGTGTGTGTGTGTGTGTGTGTGTGTGTGTGTGTGTGTGTGTGTGTGTGTGTGTGTGTGTGTGTGTGTATGTGTGTGTGTGTGTGTGTGTGTGTCTTTACGTTTATAAAATAGGATGTCTGCCTGATCGTCCTAGGTAGGAGGCCAGTTGCTTGGCCCTGTCCTCACCCCAACATGCAACATAAGGGTTATATGAGTGGGTAAAGCCAGTTCGGGGTCATCCCAAGTGATGGCACCGCTTGATAAATATCTGCATCTTAGGTGGCCCCTTCCCCTTCCTTGCGAGTTTCGTGAAGTCTGAAATAAAATCAGACATGCGTTTTCTATAAGGTTTTCAGGCAGACTCCCGCCGTTTACCCGCCATTTTATGGTTTTACTCAAAAACGATGAACGTGAGTTTATTAGTGATGCAGTATTGCATTGAGACAGGAAGGGGAGTAGGAGTGAAGAGATGTGGGAGTGAGGAGCGAGACCCGGGCAACGCCGGGTAACCCATCTAGTTAATACGTTAGAGATAATGTTTGTCCAAGGCATAAAGCCGGAAATCGATGTTCGTAGTCCATAGTTTTATAATTTGTTCATCTCGTTACTGTAATTTCTCTATTCAGATATTAACATACAAAACATTTTTTCTGAACGCTTTTGACATTCCCGGGGCTCCCGAGCCCAAACGGCTCGGGTTTCCCCATCTTGAGGTTATCTTGAGATGATTTCGGGGCTTTAGTGTCCCCGCGGCCCGGTCCTCGACCAAGCCTCCACCCCCAGGAAGCAGCCCGTGACAGCTGACTAACTCCCAGGTACCTATTTACTGCTAGGTAACAGGGGCATTCAGGGTGAAAGAAACTTTGCCCATTTGTTTCTGCCTCGTGCGGGAATCGAACCCGCGCCACAGAATTACGAGTCCTGCGCGCTATCCACCAGGCTACGAGGACCCCATCCACAGGTTTATATATAATCTGCCCCAGACTTGGTACCATGTGAGAGGTACCACCTGGTACTCATCCTTACCCACGAGACGGTATCACACCGATCTGTGGAACAGACAAGCGTACACACAGGAACCACAATAGCGTGATGCACCAAATGAACAAATCCACAAGGGTCGTGACGAGGATTCGAACCTGCGTTCGAGAGCATCCCAGACCATTGACCATGTCGTAACTCAGTCAATTAAGGCAGCGTCTGGGATGCTCTCGGACGCAGGTTCGAATCCTCGTCACGGCCCCTTGTGGACTTGTTAAGGCAAGTTTATATCAGAGAAACAAAGGAGGGAGGGCATGCCTCCTCTCATTCTGCCGCCAGCCACGCAATAAAGAATATAAATTTTCCAGGAGAAATGTGGCTGCCTCTAAGTTCAGGCCACAATTTACATAAGCTACTTCTTCATGGAGAAGCGGTACTTGACATGGGAGTAGCCTGGGTGTCTTGTGGGAGGGTGTGATGGATGGGGCCATGGGAGGGGGGGTGGCAGCTCTCTCTCTCTCTCTCTCTCTCTCTCTCTCTCTCTCTCTCTCTCTCTCTCTCTCTCTCTCTCTCTCTCTCTCTCTCTCTCTCTCTCTCTCTCTCCCTCCCTCTCTCTCTCTCCCCCTCTCTCTCTCTCTCTGTCATATATTTCCGGCATCACCATTTTATTTAAATTTGGTGGTCGTGCATTTTGGGAGCCATTTAAACGCGTCGCTGCCATCTGTCTTTGTAAATAATAATTATAATAATTATAATAATAATATATACTACAAATAATTTTTATTTACAAGAAGGTACACTGGGATTGTGAGATTATATATGATTGGTATTTTTTCCAATCTTGCCAAGCCACTAACAGGCATGTAGCGGCTTGGAAGATGTCGAGAAGAACTCTCCAGTCTTAGATGATTGGAGATCTAGTCCTACTGTAGACTTGACCCGGATCAGGATTGGTCAAGCATTTCTATAACAACGTACGAAACCTCTACATCTTTTCCTAATCATAGCTTTGTTTACATTTACTAATCAGGTTATGAGCTTCACAAGTTAACAACCCAAGGTTATTATTGTTATTAAACAACCTGGTTGTGCTTCGGAGCTGTTAAACTGTTTAATAAATGTAGAGAAAACCGACATGATTGAGGAAAGATGTACACTTCATTCACCTAGACTGTAGGAGACTCGAACCAGGAACCCCCACGAGTGTGTGTGTGTGTGTGTGTGTGTGTGTGTGTGTGTGTGTGTGTGTGTGTGTGTGTGTGTGTGTCTGTGTGTGTGTGTGTGTGTACTCACCTAGTTGTGTTTGCGGGGGTTGAGCTCTGGCTCTTTGGTCCCGCCTCTCAACCGTCAATCAACAGGTGTACAGATTCCTGAGCCTATCGGGCTCTGTCATATCTACATTTGAAACTGTGTATGGAGTCAGCCTCCACACTGGAGTCAGTCAGTGTGTGTGTGTGTGTGTGTGTGTGTGTGTGTGTGTGTGTGTGTGTGTGTGTGTGTGTGTGTGTGTGTGTGTGTGTGTGTGTGTGTGAGGCCGAAGCCCTATCAACCGAGCTATTGAGTGGTCTTAATAGGGAAAATTTATGTTTATTTCCACGGAAGTGTAGAAATAAACAGTGGAATAGTTTGCCTAGGTAGGAATACTTTGTCTAGGTAGGAATAGGTTTTCTAGGTAGGAATAGTTTTTCTAGGTAGGAATAGTTTGACTTGTGGGGGTGGGGGGGGGGAAGGGTTACAATGATTTTGTTATGCTATGCGCGCGCCGTCTGTTCCAAGGTCATGGTCAAATAAGATAAGAACTACGTGGTTCATCATTACGGGTAGTTAAGAGTAGATAATTACATGGTGGAGGCTCAGATGTCAGCCATAATTAGTCTATTTATATACTGGACTTTCACAATTATTGATCAGGCCACCTGTAGTTCGCTATGTTTGTTTGTTTGTTTTTGGGTCAAGACTTTGCTTTGATTTGTCATCTTGTTTGAGTTGCTTTGTTGACCAGACCACACACTAGAAATTGAAGGGACGACGACGTTTCGGTCCGTCCTGGACCATTCTCAAGTCGATTGTTTCTAGTGTGTGGTCTGGTCAACATACTTCAGCCACGTTATTGTGACTCATCGCCTGCAATTGAGTTGCTTTGTTTACGCTGTTGTTTGTTTGTTTAATACTTGTGTGTTTCGTCCTGCTGAATGGAATATACTGAAGCATTTTGAATTTTTTAACTCGTGGGAAGAGGTAATTACATGGGAACATGTGCGTTACCGTCAAAGTTCTGTCTCTACTGATTTAAGTCACGTCTGTTTGTAACCTAAGTCCCAAGCCTCTAAGTAGACAAACTTGGGATTAAAAGAAGTCTATAATGAGAAGATCAAGAAGTTGTAATCTCCTTAACATCTATTTTTTTGTTACCAGGCGTCGTGTGAGGAGGAAGATGGATGTTGTGAGGGAGGGAAGTGGATGCTGGGGGGAGGAAGATGGATGCTGGGGGGAGGAAGATGGATGCTGGGGGATGGGGAAGGTGGATGAAAGGTGATGGAAGAGTTTGAGGAGGAATGGGTGGAAAGGAATGCTGTAGAGAGCACTGTTACCTTTCCTCTCTGGAAGCTTGTTATCGGTAGATGGAACAAGAGATTAGTGTTTGGGGGACCGACCGTGTAGCTACCTTGTGTAGCTTCCGGGGGACCAACGGCCCCGCGGCCCGGTCTCCGACCAGGCTTCCCGGACCAACCTGGGGCCAGATTCACGAAGCAGTTACGCAAGCACTTACGAACCTCTCCATCTTTTCTCAATCTTTGGCGGCTTTGTTTACAATTATTAAACAGTTAATGAGTTCCGAAGCATCAGGAGGCTGTTTATAACAATAACAACAGTTGATTGGCAAGTTTTACTGCTTGAAAACTGTTTAATAAATGTAACCAAAGCCGTCAAGATCGAGGAAAGATGTACACGTTCGTAAATACTTGCGTAACTGCTTCATGAATCTGGCCCCTGGGTCGTAAGGTCTTGACCGTGCTAGGAATAGGGGGGGGGGGAGGAGGTGATTGTTATTGTCATGTACTTTAATACAGTTTGTGAAGTCTGAATACAGTCGTGGCCAACATCACTTAAGTCACTAAGAAGTTACATTCAATTGAAGTTAAGTCCGTTGAAGTTACATTCGGGACTTCCAATTATGTTGACCAGACCACACACTAGAAGTTGAAGGGACGACGACGTTTCGGTCCGTCCTGGACCATTCTCAAGTCGATTACTTCAGCCACGTTATTGTGACTCATCGCCTCCCAATTATCTTTAAGGACAGAGTTCCCTAATTACCAGTTATGTTACAGGGTTTCATAAACGTATTTTGAAACCTATAACCACTTATTTTTTGTTATCTAAATCCTGTGATTTGGTCGCCAAATGATTCCCTATTCTATGGCCGCCAAATTGGTCTTTCCATCATCGTAATCCCAAGTTTAAACTTGTGAAAACCTGATCATTAGGATCAAAATTTCTTGCACATTGCAAATCTCTGGAAGGATTTATTATCATTTAACAGGCGGACTTATATAGAAATTTCAGCAACTACTTGCGAAACCTTTACATCTTTCTCCAATCATGGCGGTTGTGTTTACATATATTTAACAGTTTATGAGTTCCGAAGCGCTACGATGCTTATTATAACAACAATAACCATGGGTTGTGAGGTTTTCAAGGTTGTAAACTGTTTAATCTTTCAAACAATTGGACCATGATTCACGGAAGATTTACAGGTTTAGTAATTGGTTGTGAAAATGAATTGTGCAAAGTGGATCGAGCAGGGAGGAAAACACAATAAAAAGGGGGACTACACACACACACACACACACACACACACACACACACACACACACACACACACACACACACACATAGCCCAATAGGCTCAGGAACCTGTACACCTGTTGATTGACGGTTGAGAGGAGGGACCAAAGAGCCAGAGCTCAACCCCCGCAAGCACAATTAGGTGAGTACACACACACACACACACACACACACACACACACACACACACACACACACACACACACACACACACACACACACACACACACACCACAGCGACACTAAGCTAATTATTACGGTATTAGTCGCTCTATTTAATTGGGCAATTAGCGCGTGAGCAATAGAGATTACTAACGCCCAGGACAAACAACCTGCCGAAATTATTATTGCTGGTGGGGATTTGCGGTGGGAATTAATCCCAGGTTAATCGCCGATAAATAAATCCTGGATTACTCTTGCATGTGAGCGCCAACAACCATAACAGGGGAACGACCTGGTTAGTAATGACCCCACTGCCAAAGACCACTGTGGGGGGGGGGGTGAAGGGGGGGGGGGACTGAGAACGCGCATGCGCGAGCGTGTTGAAACTTTAGGCACCATCCAGGCATTTGACACTCCGTAAAATATAGAAATTGATTTGACTAATTGCGAACCAAACGAGGTCGATGGGTAGAGAACGTTAATAATACGATGGTTTAATTGTTTACTAATGCGTCGCATTTGTAACGGTGTAATTAGGGTATTGGACATGTTGCTCCATCTTCTCTTCTTCCTGTGTTCCATCTATCTTTTTATTTCACCCTTTTTCCCCTTCTTACCCTACCTCTCCTTCCCTTTTTTACACTGTTCAGAAATGAACATTATCCTAAAATTTGGTCCTTAACAAGTTATTAATCATTTCATATCGCTTGAACTCCAGTGGGGGGGTAGGGGGGGGGATGGGGAGGGGGGGAGGGGGGGGGGAGGGAGAGTGGGGGGGGGGGTTAAGAGTGGTTGGGGGTTTATACGGCAACTTATACATATATATATTTTTATATCCGGGGCCAAATTATCAGAGCTATAAACAGATTAATAGCGTATACAATTTTCGACGTGGGATAGCACTCTACTGGCCTCTGGATAGTTGATGTGTGTAATTTTTATGTATGGGTTTACTGAATCATTTCACACTTGGGTGTGAACTTTTTTAAAACACACACACACACACACACACACACACACACACACACACACACACACACACACACACACACCACACAAATCTCCACCAGTTGATTGACAGTTTAGAGGCGGGACCAAAGTGCCAGAGCTCAACCCCCGCAAGCACAAATAGGTGAGTACACACACACATCTCCAGGAAGCAGCCCGTAGCAGCTATCTAACTCCAAGGTACCTATTTACTGCTAGGTGAACAGGTCCATCAGGGGGTGGAAGAAACTTTGCTCATTTGTTTCCGCCTCTGCCGGGAATCGAACCCGGGCCATTAGGACCCCCGAGCGCTATCGCTATCCACTCAGCCGCGAGACCCCCTCGTGTGTGTGTGTGTGTGTGTGTGTGTGTGTGTGTGTGTGTGTGTGTGTGTGTGTGTGTGTGTGTGTGTGTGTGTGTGTGTGTGTGTGTGCGTGTGTGTGTGTGTGCGTGTGCGTGTGTTAGAGATAAATATATGTAGTAAATATAATAGAGGAAAAAATAGATTGGTTAGAAAGGCGGGGTCCAAGAGCTAATAGCTCGATTCTGCAGACACAAATAGTAAAAAAATACAAAAAGTAAATACACACAAAAGCGAACGCTATTTTATTTACTTATTTTATTTATTTATTTTATTTATGCAGGTATTAGCTCTTGGACCCCGGCTTTCTGTCGGTTATCTAATGTACTGACTTCCGACCTATTTTCCCCTATTTCGCGTTCTCTCACTCATACCCCGAGGACGCTGCTCGTAGCAGCTGTCTAACTCCCAGGTACCTATTTACTGCTAGGGTGAACAGAGCCATCAGATGAAAGAAATTCAGCCCAATGGTTTGTCTCAACCGGGAATCGAACCCGGACCCTTGGGACTACGACCCCACGAATTGTCGTAGTTGCTGCTATAGGGTACTATAGGTCTATAGAGGCAGTGCTTCTGGCATCGTTCGATGTTTCCGCTTTCACACCGCAACAATCACTAGACAGTGCCACCACCACAATCATTAGACAGTGTCACCAGTGCCACCACCACAATCATTAGACAGTGTCACCAGTGCCACCACCACAATCATTAGACAGTGCCACCACCACAATCATTAGACAGTGCCACCACCACAATCATTAGACAGTGCCACCACCACAATCATTAGACAGTGCCACCACCACAATCATTAGACAGTGCCACCACCACAATCATTAGACAGTTTCACCAGTGCCACCACCACAATCATTAGACAGTGTTACCAGTGCCACCACCACAATCATTAGACAGTGTTACCAGTGCCACCACCACAATCATTAGACAGTGTCACCAGTGCCACCACCACAAGCATTAGACAGTGCCACCACCACAATCATTGGACAGTGCCACAGTGCCACCACAACAATCATTAGACAGTGCCACCACCACAATCATTGGACAGTGCCACCAGTGCCACCACAAAGAACTGGCCTGGGGCCCTAATGGATGCCATCCCGAACAGCAATTGAATTAACCAGAGTGACAAAGGTGCCTCGTCGAGGCGTCGGGAGACGGAGGGACTCCAATAACTTGCGCCCTGGCTGTATGCAAATGAGGGATTTCTTATGGTGTTAGGTAAAGATTTTGATAGACAGGGTGGGGAGGGGGGCTAGGTGGTGTGCGATGAGGTGTATGGGAGTCTGTATGGGGCATGAGGGTATTGTAGGTGTCTGAACGGAGCAGGAGTGTATTATGGGGTGAGGCGGGTGAAGAGAGACCCGGGCGCAGCCGGGTTGTTTTTATGTGTGTTTACATCAGGTAAATAAATGGAAACAAACAGACACTAAGAGCGAATTGACTCAACATTCGCAGCACGTCAAGGAACAGCGGTTAGTTGACGGTGATTGAATTTGATTGGTTATCTCCTTGGGAACCTGTTTCCGATTTGCTGATACACTGATTCTTGATTGTCGGACTCACTGAAAACTTGTATATCTGGTTTGGATGGCTATATGATGCCAGAGTCTGGTGTTCCGATTTCTAATACTCTATTTTCAGAAATGAGAAGGAATTATTTAATCATGAAACCTGAGTGATGGTGGTGTGGGTCCTAGGGATGCTTTGAAGCTGAGTGAGTTGAGCTCTGGCTCTTTGGTCCCGTCTCTCGACTGTCAGTCAACTGGTGTTCAGATTCTGGAGCCTATTGGGCTCTATCATATCTACATTTGAAAGTGTGTATGGAGTCAGCCTCCACCACATCACTGTCTAATGCATTGCATCTGTTAACTACTCTGACACTGAAAAAGTTCTTTCTAACGTCCCTGTGCCTAATTTGGGCACTAATTTTCAACCTGTGTCCCCTTGTTCGTGTTCCACCCGTGCTAAATAGTTTGTCTTTGTCCACCCTGTCAATACACCTGAGAATTTTGTAAGTGGTTATCATGTCTCCCCTTACTCTTGTGTTAGCCCTAGGATGGAGATAGTGTAGCAACAGTGAGAGGGAGTCAGTGAAGCAAGTGACAGTAAAACTAAGAAACAGAGATAAACGGTTTTGCTGTAGTTCTACAGTAAGAAATGGACAATATATGAGAAGAACATTCGGCTGTAGACTTAGTCTGGGGTTATCTCCTAGAGAATCTCAAGTCTGTTGAAGCGGTATCTCCTTATCCACTAGAGAACCTTCCCTGTCACTCTTACCCGCCTTTGCATTATGTACCCTAGCATCATATAGGCGTACTGTGTCGAAGTCTTTCTGGCAGTCCGAAAATCTAAAGTCCCACCTTACTCTATCTTTCCCGATATCAGTCGCCCAGTCATTGAAATTTTATCAAGTTTGTGAGGCAAGATTTGTGTAATAAAGTTCCTTTTCTCCAGTTCTTCTTCTTCAGTCTCTTTGAGATGGTCTTTGCAAATCATCTATTTATCACATTCAGGGGACTCGGGTCTGTTGTTTAATGCTTTCTGTCTGTGTTCCTTTTTGTTTATTGACACTATATTGGCTGTCTTCCAACTCTCTGGCAGTTCTCCTGTTTTCAGCTAAAGTTGTTAGTTATATGTCGTAGTTTAGGTTAGAGCAAGATTTTCATCTCCTTTGTGCGTGCGGGCGAGTGTGTACGTGTGCGTGTGTGTGAGGGTTTGCGTGCAAGCGAGTGTGAACGTGTGTGTGTGAGAGGGTTTGCGTGCGAGCGCAGCGACGTGTGCGAGACTGTGCACACGTCGTTTGCTTGCGAGTGAGCATGTGTGCATTTAAGTGAGGTTTTGTACGTTTTGAGTGTGCGTGCGGGCTAGTGCGTGCGTGCACTCGCGTGTGGCTGAGTATCAGGGAGCCCGAGGCCTGCCGGGAGCTCCACATGCTAATGAGCCGCGCCGGCACCACAAAATTCACATCAACAAATACTGGTAAAATAAATTTTTTTTAATCCTCTCTACTTTTTCCCCCCAATTCTGGGATATATTTGCTCTCGGGCGTCTGTCGCTCCAAGAGAACTGGTCTCGCTGCTTTATTTGTGGTCTAGTTTCTTTAAAGGAATTCAGAATTGTATTCGATTACAGGAAGATACTCTTCCTGCACTTCTGAGAACTTTGCAACATTTTATCAATGTGTTTTCATGTAACGTCATATCACTGGATGCTTTGCAAATGATGTTCTTCTATAAGATCTACGATTTATCTCCTAGGCGTTGTGTGTGTGTGTGTGTGTGTGTGTGTGTGTGTGTGTGTGTGTGTGTGTGTGTGTGTGTGTGTGTGTGTGTGTGTGTGTGTGTGTGTGTATGTGTGTGTATGTGTGTGTGTGTATGTGTGTATGTGTGTGTGTGTGTGTGTGTGTGTGTGTGTGTGTGTGTGTGTGTGTGTGTGTGTGTGTGTGTGTGTGTGTGTGTGTGTGTGTATGTGTGTGTATGTGTATGTGTGTGTGTGTGTGTGTGTGTGAGTGTGTGTGTATGTGTGTGTGTATGTGTGTGTGTATGTGTGTGTGTATGTGTGTGTGTGTGTGTGTGTGTGTGTGTGTGTGTGTGTGTGTGTGTGTGTGTGTGTGTGTGTGTGTGTGTGTGTGTGTCTCCTAGGCAGTTTCTAGGTCTCCTAGGCGTTGTCTGTATCTCTTAAACACTTTTTTTTGTAACCTACAGATTTTTTTGAGTTTCGAAAATCCAATGGACCAGATTCACGAAGTAGTTACGCAAGCACTTACGAACCTGTACATCTTTTCTTAATTTTTGGCGGCTTTGTTTACATTTATTGAACAGTTAATGAGCTCCGAAGCACCAGGAGGCTGTTTAAAACAATAACAACAGTTGACTGGGACATTTTCATGTTTGTAAACTGTTTAATAAATGTAACCAAAGTCGTCAAAGATTGAGGAAAAGATGTACACGTTCGTAAGTACTTGCGTAACTGTTTCGTGAATCTGGCCCCAGGTTCATAAGTACTTGCGTAACTGCTTCGTGAATCTGGCCCCAGGTTCGTAAATACTTGCGTAACTACTTCGTGAATGTGGCCTCAGGTTCGTAAGTACTTGCGTAACTGCTTCGTGAATCTGGCCTCAGGTTCGTAAGTACTTGCGTAACTACTTCGTGAATCTGGCCCCAGGTTCGTAAGTACTTGCGTAACCGCTTCGTGAATCTGGCCCCTGGTTCGTAAGTACTTGCGTAACTACTTCGTGAATATGGCCCCAGGTTCGTAAGTACTTGCGAAACTACTTCGTGAATCTGGCCCCTGGTGTGTGACTGGAAAGCGTATATTTTATTCGGCCGAGCAATGAGGAGATAATGAGGTAAAAATCATGAGGAAAGTCAGGCGTCTCGAGACATTAACGTCACCTCAAGAAGATGTATATCTGTGCAAATGTTCCCCCACCAGATTTGTAAAGCAAAACAGGTGACCTTAGAAGCTGACAGTCTTAGGAAATGAATGTAAGGTAGCAGAGACCTTTGTCTTGGCTGCTGACAGAAATGCTGGGCTCTCGTCTGCATATATTTTATATGTATACGCGTCTATGTATATAATATAGAATATAGTGATATATATATATATAGAATATCCCCCGCCAGCAGAGTGCTCCTGGCAGTATGGGTTCGAGTCACTTCTGGGGTGTGAGTTTTCAGCTGCATATAGTCCTGGGGACCATTCAGGCTTGTTCGCATATATAGAATATATATATATCAATATATAATATATAGTGATATAGAATACAGCAAGAGTCTTTACACTACGTCTATGAATGGTAAGAAATGGTGAGTGAATTACAGCTTACATGTAAGATCAGGGCATCTTAACTAGCACGGTGATTAGCTGACTGATTGGGCTGCTGATTGGCTACTGAGCTTGCCAATCACGAGACTGAAGCGTTACATCAGAAACAACAGCGAGATTAGTAGGTGGAACAAGCCTATCCCATGTCTACTGAGCCGAGGAGTCATGATTGGCTGATCAACATTGGAGCTTTGTTAGGTTACTAAGCGTACGAGCGGTAGTTGAGAATGTCCCAGAACGACCACCAGAGAGGTAAAATGAGTCATGGTAAGCTTTACTGACGTCATCTGTCTTGAGCCCCATAATTAGGATTAATGTAAGGGAAGCAATACGCAGGAACAGCGATTAACTCTTTAACCTAACCCACCACTGCTGGAGGGTCTGGGAGAGAGGGAGGGAGAGGGGAGAGAGGGAGGGAGAGAGGAAGAGAAGTGAGGGGAAAGTGAGAGGGAGGTAATAGTCATGGTTTAAATTCGGCTATCATCAAATAGTTAACTATATCATTATCCTTATCCTTCCCTACCTTCCGTCTCTCCCTCCCTCAACCCTTTCTGCCTCCTACCTTCCATCCCACTCAAACCCTCCCCTCCCCCCCTCTCTCTTCCTACCTCTTACGACCTACCTAACTCCCTTTCTTCTCTTACGATCGCCCTGCCCTCACGCAGTAAACAGATCCCCCCTCCACATAATACATTAAACGTAATTTGATTCTTCTAATCTGCTAAGTCCGGGAGAGCGCTGAACCAATTGGACTGGCCGGCGTAATTGATTTCTGGGGGTGTGGGCGTACTGCTCCGCCCCCCCCTCTCTCCCCTCTCTCTCTCTCTACCCCAACACGCTGTGTGAGTGATACCTTGTTGTTAATGGGCTCTGTTGGGCCTGACTTGTGAGACTGCGTCTCTCTCTCTCTCTCTCTCTCTCTCTCTCTCTCTCTCTCTCTCTCTCTCTCTCTCTCTCTCTCTCTCTCTCTCTCTCTCTCTCTCTCTCTCTCTCTAATTCCTCCCTCCGTCCCCCAGTCCTTTCTGTTGCCTTACCACTCCGTCAAAAAACAACCTATTAACCTAACCAGAAACGCGTGACCCCAAACAACCCACCTAACCTATTGAGTCCAGGACATAGAAAACGCAGATATTTTATGAGCCCGTTACTGTTCCTCGTAGGTTGAATTGGTAACTTTTGGTTAACGTAACGTAAGTAACGCGACCAGTCACTTGAGAGGACTGGACTTGATGGACTTGATGGACTTGGCCATCCCTCCCTTCTTCCCCTCCCCCCTATCCCCGTCCCTCCGACTTCCTCTCCTTCTCTTTCAACTATTGTAGTTCTTACATGAAAACACGTTAGCAAAATACCTTTCCTATTTGGAGGTACGTGGTGTAGGTAGGGCCAGCCGCCGCCACACGCACACAACGGGTTTACCTCCGCTCTCACACGTTCAGTTTAAAAGTTGGCAACTGGTTTTCTGCTTTGCATTTTAAGTTGAAAATTATTTTAGTTTGGGCTTGCGTGTAAGAGAGAGAGAAAGAGAGAGAGAGAGAGAGAGAGAGAGAGAGAGAGAGAGAGAGAGAGAGAGAGAGAGAGAGAGAGAGAGAGAGAGAGAGAGAGAGGGGGGGGGGGGAGGGGGGAAAGGGTGTATTTTACGTAGACCGAGGTAGTACACGAGATTTATTTAATCCAATAACAATCTAGTGAAGTTATAGCATTTTCTGCCAAATTCCAATAAGGCAGCTGTATTCCCCCTCCCCCCCCCCAGGTCAACTTGTTGACCTTAACAACCATTCATTTGGTGTTGAAACCATCTTTAGCTTCAGTACTAACAGCAGCAGCAGCTCACTAGCCTCTCAAGAAAACTCTGCTGGAAATAGGTCGTTGTTGTTTAAGGTCAAGAGGGATTAGTAACCCTGTTGTTTTTCATTTGATTTCCCTCCCTAGGAACAGGGGCCTGACGGCTGGGTGGACAGCGCTCTGGATTCGTAGTCCTAAGTTACCGGATTCGATCCCCGGTGGAGGCGGAAACAAATAGGCAGTTTCTTTCACCTTGATGCCCCTGTTTATCTAACAGTAAATAGGTACCTGGGAAATAGACAGCTGCTACGGGCTGCTTCCTGAGGGTGTGTAACAAAGAGGAGGCCTGGTCGAGGACCGGGCCACGGGTACGCTAAGACCTGAAATCATCTCAAGATATCCTCAAGATAACCTCTGATATTTATTTTATTTTATTTCATTCACTGTATATTCGTTCAATTGTACTCTCAGTATGGCAACTTGATAAAATCGGGCCAAGTGATTGGTTGGTAAAGGCTCTTGGGGATATTTAGCCAGCAGTTTCCCATAAGCGAGTACCAACACGTCATCAATCTCTTGAAACCCTAAATACTCACTATACTTGTTCAAGAAAGGGAACACGTGAACTCCTAAGATCAAATTAAGACATTTTCCCAATATGACACACATCATACTAACACCTCCAACAGAGCCAACAGAGACAACAGACCCAACAGACCCAACAGACCCAAAGAGCCAACAGACCCAACAGACCCAAAGAGCCAACAGACCCAACAGACCCAACAGACCCAAAGAGCCAACAGACCCAACAGACCCAACAGACCCAACAGACCCAAAGAGCCAACAGACCCAACAGAGCCAACAGACCCAAAGAGCCAACAGACCCAACAGACCCAAAGAGCCAACAGACCCAACAGACCCAAAGAGCCAACAGACCCAACAGACCCAAAGAGCCAACAGACCCAACAGACCCAACAGAGCCAACAGACCCAAAGAGCCAACAGAGGCAACAGACCCAAAGAGCCAACAGACCCAACAGACCCAAAGAGCCAACAGACCCAACAGACCCAACAGAGGCAACAGACCCAAAGAGCCAACAGACCCAACAGACCCAAAGAGCCAACAGACCCAACAGACCCAACAGAGGCAACAGACCCAAAGAGCCAACAGACCCAACAGACCCAAAGAGCCAACAGACCCAACAGACCCAACAGACCCAACAGACCCAAAGAGCCAACAGAGCCAACAGACCCAACAGAGCCAACAGACCCAACAGACCCAAAGAGCCAACAGACCCAAAGAGCCAACAGACCCAAAGAGCCAACAGACCCAACAGACCCAAAGAGCCAACAGACCCAACAGAGCCAACAGACCCAACAGAGGCAACAGAGCGCTGTGCACAACTAATACCCATCAACCACTAGGGCAGGGATCTTATCTATACAAAATAAGCGTTACTTAAACGCCCTAAAATGTAGCTACGACGATGTGAAAGCATAACAATGCCGGCCATGTCGACAACACAAACATTTTCTTCAATTCTAAAGAAAATCACCAACTCATTGCTAATTGGTTACAAGTGAGAGCTTAATACCTCTTCAAAGTACCTCTACCGGTAGCTAATCAGAGTCTGAGGAGATCATGTGATTCAAAGTCTCCGGGTGGGATTTGTTTCGGAGGAGAAGCGTTGCCCTCCAGGTGGTATGATCGTTGGCTTACAGGAGGGTTCTGGTTTTTTTTATTAATACATGAGGTACATCTGCATTAGTGCAGCTACGCTAGACTATATGAAGTGGAGTACAGTGTGTCAAAAAAGCTAACTAGGTGATGCTAGATCCCCATTACACAGGATGGTTAGTCATACAGAGGCATGTGATGGACAGTCTGCACTGGCAGACTCCGGAAGCATTTTGAGGATATCATTAACACACGATTGAATAAGGTAGCAGTGGTAATACAAGTCCTCATCTCGCAGGATGGTTAGTCATACAGGGCCATATGTTTAATAGCCTGCACTGGCAAATTTTGGGTATACTGTGAGGATATCTTCAAGAATACGAGAGTGAATAGAGTAATTGCAAAGCTCCAGGTACTTCATGCCAACTGGTCTGAAAGGTCTAATAACTGGGTATACTGGCGGGAGAGGTCCATGCGGTAAAGTCTACGGATGTACCCACCCAGATTTCATTTACTGGTTACCTTTTGTCTAGAACGATTCGTCAACCCGTCCATTCAACCACTACTTTGATATTTTTCTACGGAATTTGACTAATCCGTTAAAATTACGACGTATTGCTAAACATGAAAGCATTGTATATTGACGCTTGATAAGTTAGAGAGGTTCTTATTGTTTCAAAGTTTCTGGCATTTCTCACCTATATCCAATAATTGGGTTCCAATAATACAAATTTTGTGGCGTTTTTAGTTTGTCTACCCATTGGCTGAACTAGTATTTGGTCGAGAACCATCCCAGCTATCTGGTTCATGACTACGTCATCCGGTGGATAGTGTGAGCAGCAAGATTGTTGTTGACATTCTACTGGGACAATGTAGAAGTTAGTGGCCTTATTGACTGACCATTTTCTTAGTGATACTTTTCACATAGAGTTTGTTACCCTAAATATATCTCCTGCTCTTTCTGTCAAACGTGTTCCAATTACCAGTTGTATAATGCACATTACTTGATTTATTTCCTGATTTATAGTATATATCAATATAAAATATATATAATATATAATATGTAAAGGGGATACCACTTTTAGTGCATTTAAATAATAATGGATTCAGAGAACATTTTGCCGTTTATCTCCGATTTCATGAGCATTTGCTCCTCCTACTACCCCTATTTTTTATCGTAAAAATTATTAAATATTGAAAACCATGTTTTTTTTATTTTGCTTGTGGAAAAAGATGTAATTTATTGAATAATGAGAGTTTTTAGATGAAGTTCTTTCCATACATTTTACGTATCCCATTTCTCGGAGTATTTTGTCCAGGACTATGCTATGAACTAGAGTATTATTACTGGCCGGTCAGTAAGCTATTATGGTGTTTTCATAACCCTCCTGAGGTTGATAGGTCTGAAGACCAACACCAGACCACAGTTGATGTGTTTGGTGGTAGTTTTAAAGCAAGTGTGGGAGGGAATAGAGTGAAAAGCAGGTAGTTATTCTTGGTTGTTCACGGTACAGCCTTCAAAAGTGTTGTTGTCAAGTAGATTCGTGCAATAGATTAGTGAAGCAGATGGGGAAACTTTGTCCACAGTAACCTATACAAATTTCTACAATTATAGCTGGACTGAACAACTGTAACAGCTATAATATAACAAAGCACAGCTGTGTGAATCAAGCTTACGCTTTTACACATACTTTCAAAGATGTTTAAATTAATACTTATTTTGACAACGATTTTTAATCAAATTAGCGTCTGCATGTCTTTCAAGGCCTAACACACACACACACATATATATATATATATATATATATATATTATATATATATATATATATATATATATATATATATATATATATATATATATATATATGTGTGTGTGTGTGTGTGTGTGTGTGTGTGAGTGTGTGTTTGTGTGTGTGTGTGCGTGCGCGCGTGCGCGCTAGCGAGTACATCTACAATATTTATTCATGTATATACGCGTATACATATACAAGTTTATATACATGCCTGTTTTACCCTGCTACAAATGAGATTCATCTAAGGCACATATTTTACGCACCTGGGCGTGTCTATATATATATATACCTTTTCTGCACAATACACATAGAGGAATTCTATAGAGTCACATATTGCTTAAGTGCTTTCTCACCACACAAACAGTCTGTAGAACATAGAACACTGAACAAATAACGTATTGTACCAAAGACTTGAACAATAGACCCTATCAGACGAAGAACACATAATTATTAGTTATAATAGTAATAATTAAAGTATTATTAGTTTCCAGTAGTATAAGTAAAATTTTTATAAAATAATAAATTCAATATAAGAAAAACGTAGATTCTGTCAATTCAATGTAGAATTATTGCAGTTATATGTAAGAGTGACAGATATTTCCGTCTCACCTTTGAGTTAAAAGACAGAGGTGAGAGAGTAATAATTTACGATAGAGGGGAAATAATTTGCGATAAAAGAGAAATAATTGGCTAATAGAGGGGAATCAGAGAACCACCAGAGAAGGACTAACATGAGGTGTTGGTAACCATGACAACCGGAGGCTGTGTCAACAAGACGGGAGACTCGTGTAATTATGTTAGGTAGCCGCTGTCTCCCCTGTCCCGCTCACAGAGTATGTGGTTATAGGTAGTGTGGCTGCTCCCTCACCTTGTCCTACTCACGAGAAGTCAAGATGGTTATCTTGAGGTTATCTTGAGATGATTTCGGGGCTTTTTTTAGTATCCCCGCGGCCCGGTCCTCGACCAGGCCTCCACCCCCAGGAAGCAGCCCGTGACAGCTGACTAACACCCAGGTACCTATTTTACTGCTAGGTAACAGGGGCATAGGGTGAAAGAAACTCTGCCCAATGTTTCTCGCCGGCGCCTGGGATTGAACCCAGGACCACAGGATCACAAGTCCAGCGTGCTGTCCGCTCGGCCGACCGGCTGCCCTGGTGAAGCAAGTCTTGCTGAGGCTGCATGTGGGATGAGGGGAAGGGGCTTCTGCTGTTCCCGATGCTGCTGTTGCTGGCACTGCTGTTCCCGATGCTGCTGTTGCTGGCACTGCTGTTATGATGCTGCTGTTGCTGGCACTGCTGTTCCCGATGCTGCTGTTGCTGGCACTGCTGTTCCCGATGCTGCTGTTGCTGGCACTGCTGTTCCCGATGCTGCTGTTGCTGGCACTGCTGTTCCCGATGCTGCTGTTGCTGGCACTGCTGTTATGATGCTGAGGGTGCTGTCAGCTCCTTGAGTAAAGTACCACTCCGTATGCAGACGAGGAGTCACAATAACGTGGCTGAAGTATGTTGACCAGACCACACACTAGAAGCTGAAGGGACGACGACGTTTCGGTCCGTCCTGGACCATTCTCAAGTCGATTACCACTCCGTGCTGCTTTTTTTTAAAGGTGACGCTATTAATGTGGACTTCGCCGGCAGATCATAACGAATTGCTCCATTAAGTTGCGCAAGTGTGGACGGCGCTGGGAATAAATGAAGATGCATTTGCACTATATCGCAGGTGGGTGTAGCAGCTCCACCAGCAGCGCCGCCCCCTTCCCCCCCCCCCAATACCGACCCCTTCACCCTAGCAATAAAACCTTGGAGGGGGTGGGGGGTCATTGTGCCCCCACACCTTGAGAACACCTCGGCGACACCAATAGTCACGTCACTCAAGAGACCTGAGGCCAGGTTCACGAAGTAGTTACGCAAGTTCTTACGAACGTCTACATCTTTCCTCAATATTTGACGGCTTTGGTTACATTTATTAAACAGTTTACAGGCATGAAAACTTGCTAATCAACTGTTGTTATTGTTATAAACAGCCTCCTGGGGCTTCGGAGCTCATTAACTGTTTAATAATTGTAAACAAAGCCGCCAAAGATTGAGAAAAGATGTACAGGTTCGTAAGTGCTTGCGTAACTGCTTCGTGAATATCGCCCCAGCATACTATACCACACTAAACTACTCATTCTAATTCCGGTGTGCGAATACGTTATTAGACCACTCTGCCACGGAGCCCAAAAGTCCTCTACGGCCCAAGACCTTGGTGCAAAGTGGAAAACATGATGTTCCGCGATGCAATGTGGAACAATTTGAATTTCCTGGGAAACTTGCACCGCGTCAGGCATAAAAACCGAGAAATAGATATAAAAATGACCAAACTAGGGATGGTTCACACAGGTCTAACAGCTGCACACAGCTGTAACTACAGGACAGACTTAAATTAATTTAGCATCTGCTTTCATGTTGCAAAGACAATTGAAGATTACTGTCTTCACTGCTTCAGTCATCATTGTGCCAGAATTACCTCTAAACAGTTACTTATTACCCTTTAAATATCTTTTAATATCAAGTACATATTAGGAGGAGATCTCTCGCCACATATAAAATATCAAATAGCCAAAGCATTGGCTACATATCCCCCATTCAACCCAAAAATATCAAATAGCCAAAGCATTGGCTACGTATCCTCCATTCAACCCAAAAAATTAGGTCACATTTCACCTGTTCATACCACTCAAATCACCAGGACAATCAACGTGTAAAATAAACTCTAACGGCAGAAGCAGCAAACGATCATTTGAACCATTAAACACAACTTTCAGCCCTCGTCGCCAAACGTATGAAGTCTCAATCACAATCGACTTAAGAATGGTCCAGGACGGACCGAAACGTCGTCGTCCCTTCACCTTCTAGTGTGGTCTGGTCAACATAATTTAGCCATGTTATTGTGACTCATCGCCTACGTATGAAGTCTCACTCTAAAATCGTTGTATAAATTGTTGTATAAAATCGTTGTATAAATCGTTGTATAAAATCGTTGTATACATTGTTGTATAAAATACATTTAGTCATTGCCCTTGTGGCAAATGAAAACAACATCCAGAGCTTGTCATGTCAAGCAAGCCATGTCAAGCCATGGCTTGACTGCCATGGCTTGCGATGGTTTGCCATATATAAACAAAGACGACGCTCTCTGACGTGTCTCCCAACATCTTTTGTTATTATTTTTTTCTACCACAGACGTGGCCAGACATTTACAATGCTAACCAGCATATATACATTTTCTTCTGTCCTCCATGGACAGGGTGAGAGATGTGTTAAACAAATAGTTCAGTGATTTATTTATTTGTTTCAAGCACTACAATCAACCACAGAAGGGGATTGTAGAGCTTTTAAAATGCTAATCTAATCTACAGACATAAATTCACATATTTACGTCTGTTTTACATAAACAGTGTTCAAGGTGTCTTTTTATATAGTCATTAATATGCTTTACAAAGGTGAAATGCATCTCTGACCAGCTTCCACAGATCCTGTACACACACACACACACACACACACACACACACACACACACACACACACACACACACACACACACACACACACAAACCTCCACGTAAATTGCTTGTATCATATACAAAAGATGACTGAGCAATGCATCTAGTATTGCCTTGGTCATTTAGCCCGTTAAGTCCGGCTTAATACCAGTAGTACACAACAGTACACTAACCTTTACTTCCGGTTTGGCCTGTAATTTCCAACATTATCTCTGGTTTAATTCTGTCGGACCGCGAAAGTTAATTTTTCAGTGTAATTTCTAGATTAGCAATAATGCTAAATTGAGTAACTTCCACAGTAAATTGGCTAGCGTTTGTAGCTTCAGTTTGGTAGTTAATAAGTTGCTGGGTTAATTTAATTAACACATAAAGGTATTCAATTATTATTTGTTGCATGATAAATTGCGTTCTCTTGTAAGTAATTGCATAATTTTGTTAATTATTTAATCCAGCGAATAACGCTAACTCGTTCCAAGAGTAACCTTGTAAAGGGGTTTATTCAGTGGGGGAATACATCGAAATACAGTACCAAGCGCTTATTCAGTGTGGAGAATACATCAGAATTACATAACGAACTCTATGTAGTAGGGAGCTGTTGCATAAACCCACCAACCAGGAGTTTAGTCAATGGAGAAATACAGCAGAATACAATACCAGTGGTTATATGAATGATACAACAAAATTCACATTAAAATGTTCGCCACGAGTGAAATAACAAATTCAGAGGTAAACTAAAGTAAATGATTAACAAAATAGTTTACTGTGTAATTGAGCCAGTTTGCACAGTTTCCAAAGAAATGCCTTGCTGGTTGCTCACTCGTGAGGGTAATGTTCCAAAACAGTTTACAGCAATACAATATGGTATTACGAGATAACATTTCGAACACGGTTTACCCAGTCGAGAATTACAGAGGTAATTCTACATCTAATTCTGTTTTCTTTTACTGTAATTCTGTTTACAGAGGTAAATACTTCTAAGTTCACTTAATGGAGAATTGTTGAACTAAACAATACTTGGTTTACCCAGTGGGGAATGAAAGAAAATAAAAAGAAAGTCGATGTGGAGAATGAGAGGCAGAGGAGCTAAGAAGAGAAGTGAACGGAAAGAATGGGTAAAGAGGGGAAAATGGAGAGAATGAAGGCATTTAGCACATTATGACTAATGGGGAGGTGGCCTAATGGGCTGTGAATGGAGTGAGTAGAGCAGGAGGAAGAACGGAGGTGCTGGAAAGAAACCATTGGAGGAATGATATGAGAAGAGGAGGAAGAGAAGAGAAAGGAACTATCAGGGGGGGAAAGCGCCAAGCCATTACGACTATATAGCACTTGGACGGGGGTCAGGATAAGGATTTGGGATGGGACGAGGGAGAAGGAATGGTGCCCAACCACTTGTGGACGGTCGGGGATTGAACGCCGACCTGCATGAAGCGAGACCGTCGCTCTACCGTCCGTCATCCGGACGGGCCGACCGGGCTTTTTGACCCTGGTATAACCTGACCAGGTATAACCAGGTATGACCCTGGTATACCCTGTCTACATTCCCCCAACAAGCGCGCGTGCACACACGCACACTTCACAAGTCTTTTTTTTCGCCTGGAGGAGGGAGGACGTAACCTTTTGGGGGAACTTACTGCAGGACACCTACTTTAGATCCAAGACTGTCAACCCCTCTGCCACTTTAGTTACTGAAGAAGGGCGAGAGAGAGTAAGGGAATCTTGAGGTGGTTCAGCTCCTGAGACTAAGGAGCTTGGAACCTGTGTGACTTAGGGCAGTTGTTTGGGTACTGTATGAGTAGTTCATTGTGTGGGTGTAAGTAAGGCTTTTTGGGGTTTTATGTGGGTCCCTGGAAACACAAACCGAAACTGTCTCTATTTTCCGCTTGTTACAACTTGTAATAAAGTTGTCACATCTTGGCTTAACGTGTTTATGACGTATTAGAACGTTGTTACAACAAGCTATATTGGTTTTTATAACTGGTTTGGTGTTAAAACTTGTGCGAACGTTGTACCAACGTCGTAGTTTCGGTGTGTGTTTGGCGGGGCTTGACTGCATGTACAATGATGATATTAATGGGTCCCTGTGTGAGCTGGAGGTCGAGGAAGGTCGTGTTTGAGTTGAGGTCGTTGTGTTTATATTGACCATTGTGTAGATTAGGACCTGGTGTGTTTGAATGGGTTGGTGTGTGATTCTGGCCGGTATTTGCGGCGTGGTGGTGTATTTAGGATCCTGCTTGAGTTTGGCATGTGTGTTGGTATGTAGATTTTTTGTGAGATTTCCTTCAGTCCTTATATAGGCTGAGGGGTATGAAGGTTAGGTTAGGTTAGGTTAGGTTAGGTTAGGTTAGGTTAGGTTAGGTTAGGGCTTTTTATTTTGTTAAGGCGGCTGCTTAAATGGTCTGTGACGTTAGACTTTTTAATTTTATTTCCTGTACATCAAAATCAATATATACATATTACTGAATTAATTTCTTGAGAATTTAGAATTACCATGCGATGATTTCAGGTCTTAGCGTCCCCGGCGGCCCTGTCCTCGACCAGGGCCTCCTCGTTGGCCAATCAGGTCGTCCACATTATTTGTTCATTTTAATTTTTGTGTCGGGTTGAAAATCCCAATCCTCAATGCATTTGGATCGTGTGCTTGATGTCGGTCTGTTGTGCGTTCGTCAACCTGGAGTTTTCTACACTAAAGGCAAGTGACCCATGGCATTCAACATCTCTGTGCCAGGCCGCTGATGGGGGGATATGTTTGAGTGGGCTGCGTTTCCATCATAGTTTTTTTGGTTATACTTCTTTTGCTGCTTACTGGTCGTGGTTCGAGTGTTGACATTCACTCACTGCGTGTGTTGTCTCATCAGCTAGTTTTTCTATTTTGTGTTCGTAGATCCCTACATAACTGGGGGCACAGTTATAGTGTTGGGCACTGTAGTCTGAGGCACTGTAGTCTGAGGCACTGTAGTCTGCGGCACTACAATGTTTTAAGTGTGGATAAAAATTTTTATCCAAGATGGATTAAAATTGGGTTAATACATAACTAAATAAGGTATGTATTTACCCAGGTATTAAAGTATTTACCCAGCTACATTAAATTCTCTAAATAATCCTACATCACCGCCAAACCTTCCGTCGGGTCTGGTGTTGGGTTTAAGGCCTGTCAACCTCTGCATGGAGGGTTATTAAGGTCTGACTGTCTGATTCATACGCCAGACTGCGAGCAGCAGCCCCAAACAGCTTGGTGAACCAGAACACCAACCAGAGGTCTTGTTAGACACCGGGAACATTGATTTCCGGAACTAACAACAGTTAGGTAGAGAAGCAACTGTGCTTTTGACCATAATCCAGAACTAATATAAACTCAGTTTATATGCACTGAAACATGGAGTACACATCTCTGTGAATATATCTTATGGAGTACACATCTCTGTGTGAATATATCTTATGGACTACACATCTCTGTGAGTATATCTTATGGAGTACACATCTCTGTGAATATATCTTATGGAGTACACATCTCTGTGTGAATATATCTTATGGACTACACATCTCTGTGAGTATATCTTATGGAGTACACATCTCTGTGAATATATCTTATGGAGTACACATCTCTGTGAGTATATCTTATGGAGTACACATCTCTGTGAATATATCTTATGGAGTACACATCTCTGTGAGTATATCTTATGGAGTACACATCTCTGTGAATATATCTTATGGAGTACACATCTCTGTGAGTATATCTTATGGAGTACACATCTCTGTGAGTATATCTTATGGAGTACACATCTCTGTGAGTATATCCTGCAACATACTGCCACTGGAACCACAGTCCTTCGAGCTTGCAAGTTGCAAAATCCTCCCTTGGTTGCAAAATCAACCAGGGGGAGAAATGCAAGTCCTCCGTGGGAGCTTCCTGACCCAACAGCGAGTATTCCATGTTCCTGCGCATAGTTACGGCCCATCTTGAGCTTGGTGTATAGAGAGAGGAGTCGGGGAAACATATCTACCAATAGGTGAAGCTGATTTTGTTGACATACATCAGATGGAACTAGAAACTTATGCGATTGGTCTGTTCTCCAGCCGAGTCGGCAATGTGATTGGTTAAGGGAAAGAGAGGTACAATGTTACATTTACTCTGATTGGTCAAATGGAAAGTACTATAGTGTCCTCTGTTGACGATAAAAACCTTCCTGAGAACCTTAATGAGAAAACCAGTTACGAAACATGTACATCATTCGTCAATCATGACAGCTTTGGTTAAATATGTTTAACCGTTTATCAACTCCGAAGCACTACGAAGTTGTTTATGGCATTAATAACCTTGAGTTGTAAAGGTTCCAAGCTCATAAAGGGTTTTAATAAATGTCAACAAAGCCGTCATGATTAAGGGAAGATGTAAAGGTTTCGTAAGTGGATGTGTCAGTGTTTGTGGAGATTTTGCCCTGGACAATCACCTAGGCTAGCAAGATCTTAATTGATCTAATCGATTAGTGATCAAAAGAGCTAATCATTACCCTATGCCAATAAATGGCCCTAACCAAATCTTGAACCAAGCCTAACTCTACCTAGCCTATCCTAGCCTTACCTAGCCTATCCTAGCCTTACCTAGCCTAGCCCAACCTAGCCTAGCCTAGCCTAGCCTAGCCTATTCTAGCCTTACCTAGCCTATCCTAGCCTTACCTAGCCTAGCCCAAGCTAGCCTTAGCCCAACCTAGCCTTACCTAGCCTAGCCCAACCTAGCCTAGCCCAACCTAGCCTTACCTAGCCTAGCCCAACCTAGCCTAGCCTAGCCTAGCCTAGCCTATTCTATTCCAGCCTTACCTAGCCTATCCTAGCCTTACCTAGCCTAGCCCAACCTAAGCCTAGCCCAACCTAGCCTTACCTAGCCTAGCCCAACCTAGCCTAGCCCAACCTAGCCTAGCCTAACCTCAACTATATCTTAACTCTCATCCTAACTACAGCACCAGCGACGCCCAGTTTAATTGGAGGCACAAGACCACCCGTATTTAAGGCGATCGATGCGTATGTCTGCGTCATTCATGCGTGTGTGGCCAGTTTGGGCGGCTGTGGTTCGTGTGACACGCATTTGCGTGCTTCGTGTGTATCTCGTCTTGGCTTTTGTGTGCTAACACGAAGTTGATTATAAATCACACGCGAAACAAATAATCACTCTTCAGTCATCAGTATTGTGCAAGTATGGTGATCATTAAGGCTATGAGGTGAACACACACACACACACACACACACACACACACACACACACACACACACACACACACACACACACACACACACACACACACACACACACAAGGTGGACAAGGGGCACACGCACTAGGGGACACACGGTGGAAACTGAGTGCCCAAATGAGCCACAGAGATATTAGAAAGAACTTTTTTAGTGTCAGAGTGGTTGACAAATGGAATGCATTAGGCAGTGATGTGGTGGAGGCTGACTCCATACACAGTTTCAAGTGTAGATATGATAGAGCCCAATAGGCTCAGGAACCTGTACACCTGTTGATTGACAGTTGAGAGGCGGGACCAAAGAGCCAGAGCTCAACCCCCGCAAGCACAACTAGGTGATTACAACTAGGTGAGTACACACACACGCACTGGGTAAAGGGAAATGAGTAGCAAGGGGCAAGAATAAAAGAAAGGGGAGAGAGAGAGAGAGAGAGAGAGAGAGAGAGAGAGAGAGAGAGAGAGAGAGAGAGAGAGAGAGAGAGAGAGAGAGAGAGAGAGAGAGAGAGGGAGAGAGAGAGAGAGGGAGAGAGAGAGAGAGAGAGGGAGAGAGAGAGAGAGAGAGAGAGAGAGAGAGAGAGAGAGAGAGAGAGAGAGAGAGAGAGAGAGAGAGAGAGAGAGAGAGAGAAGGAAGGGGGGGGGGGGTAATCCCTTCTTAGCAAAACAAAAAAAATTACGCTTGGATTAGTGCGTCATTGATTGTCGGATTTGCATAATTTTTCTTTCCTCGTTCCCTCCCATTTCTACCTCCTGTTCTTCTTCCTTTCTGCCTTCTCGTTCTTGCCTTTCTTCCCCTTCATTCCTTCATTCCTTCCATCTCCTTTTTGCCTTACTTCTCCTTCTTTCCCTTCCTCCTTCTTCCTTCTCCTCAAGCTCTCCACCTGGCCGTCTCCAGGGGACCAAAGACACCAAAGGTGAAGTCAAAACGCATCATAAAACTTTACAAATTCACCGTCTAATATCGAAGCCTTTGAGAGGTGGTGAGTTGCTCAAGATTAACTTAAATGGCCGCCTTCCCGCGCCATTATTTCCATATTTCCCGCATTTTCCAGCCTACGATAGTATTACTCTTCTTGATTAGTTTTTAACCCCCTTGTCAAGCGCCTTTAATAGATTGTGTACATTGGTACTCACCTAATTGTGCCTTGCGGGGGGTTGAGCTCTGGCTCTTTGGTCCCCGCCTCTCAACTGTCAATCTGGATGCTCTTAGATGTAATCAATGTCTTAGATTAATTAGACAACCAGAAATTCAGGGTGTTGCCGTAATGAGGGAGGAAGCCTGTATGTGTTGTGAGGTGTGGTCATTATAGTGATGGTGAGGGGAGAGAGAGCTATCAGGAGAAAGCGCCAAGCTATTACGATTATGTGCTATATTAGACCTAGGAATAATTTTGCCTTTAGCTTTATTTTTTACGGATTTTATAAAGTGATTAGTACAAAATTCTACTATATAATTGCCGTTGTTGTTTTAGATTTAACTACTCAATACGAAATGTCCATGTAGCACGGGCTATGGCGAGCCCGTAATCTGATTGTCTTTTAATTCAATGTTTATACTATGGTGTACATAGTTGCAATTAGTACTATGTAAACAGGTGAATGGGTTGTGTGGTATTGGGATGGGGTTAGAGATTGGAGGTGTCGGGGGGGGGGGGGGGGAGGGGGGAGAAGTAGTAGTCATATCGGGAGATAAATGGTTTGCATTGCTCTTAACCTAAGCACAGGTGCCATTTATATAAACAATTTATGATCTGTTATGCCCTCCCTGCCAGCCAGCCAGCCTCTCCAACCACAAACCACCACACCACCACAACAAACCACAACCACAAACACTATAACTACACCACCACCACCACCACACCACAGCCAGCTACGCACCTGGTGAATGAGGACTGGTTGCCTGGAGACAAGTTTATCTCTCTCTCTCTCTCTCTCTCTCTCTCTCTCTCTCTCTCTCTCTCTCTCTCTCTCTCTCTCTCTCTCTCTCTCTCTCTCTCTCTCTCTCTCTCTCTCATAATAGCTACACATTCTTTAACATTTGTAAATAGTTACAAAATACATTCAGGTATTTCACTAGCCAGTATTAGTGAAACATTATAATTTGCTTAACGTGTGAGTTTACCTGAAGGAGGTAGTATGTATGTAGAGTAACGAGTATATACCTGAAATGAGCGAATGTATACCTAGAGGATACAACAGGATCCCTTTCATATTCCCCTGTGGTCAAAACTTTTAATTATTGCTACTGTAATACACCAACGTTATTTTGTTATAGATTCAATAACGTTCTACGACTCAATATAGTATAATTTTTGAGTATTGTGCTAATAGGATAACCAGAGTAACTTCGCTCTCATATGCTAAGTAGTGTGTGGAGCCTATTTGCCCACACCCTGGCACTCTATCCTCATTTGCATACGTGGTTGAGGGTGGTGCAGTTGGTGGCACAATTAGGGTGTCGTATTATGAATGGCCCTTTGTTATTGCTTCTCCTCAGTAATCCTGGATAGGTGATTTGTTTGGGTGTTCGTTCTGTGTGTGTGTTTTGCACTCTATGTCTGTCGGAGTTTGATTTCTGGACGGGAATTTCGTATGTAAGTTCTGTCATGGACAGTGCCAATGAGACGGGTAGTTGGTGAGAGCCAAATAGTCTCCGTCTTGTCCACCACTGTCGAAGTCATCCAGTGTGATGCTCAAGAACTGGATTATGAACCCATTGGGCTCTTAAATCCTTATCCTGATCCCTTCCAAGTGCCTTAGTCATAATGGCCTAATGGCCAAGTGCCTTAGTCGTAATGGCTTGGCTCTTTCCCCCTGATAGTTAGTTACCACAAGGACCAGTATCCAGGGCAGTGAGGTTGTTTCTTCAATTGAACAGTGTAATTCACAGGTCAAAGTGGGGACTTAATACTCCCTGATCTTGAACAAGGTCAGAGGTTTTTCTCTCCTTTTATTTTTAAATCAAATCTGTTGCTAATTGCAATACTGTATTGGTGCTTCATGACTTATCAATAATAATTACTGTAATTATAGTGCCCAGTGAAGTATTATTATTTTAATTAGCAAACTCCATTAGCGTAATAGGTACGTAATTGGTGTACATTGCTAGTTGTGATGGTGCTTGGCATCATGTGTATGGTTCAGTCACTCACTTTGCCGGTGTAAATGATTGGTTGTTCATTAATTCATGTTATTAATACCGAGGGCGCCAAACTGAATGTGAACAACGTCTAGAAACATTTCTAGACGTTGTTCATATGACATATGAACATATATGTTCATATATTACATATATGAACATATATGTTCATATATGACATACATATATGTTCATATATGACATATATGTATGTCATATATGACATATATGAACAACGACTAATAACATATTCTGTTATTCGTCAACTAACCTAAACTCACTCGTTTGGTATGAAAATAACGACGTTTCGGTCCAAGACGAACAGAAACATCGTCGCTGTTATACGTGTGGGCTGGATTGTGTTCATCTACGTTGTTGTGTCTTGTTCTGTGCATGTTATTAATTACATTGTAGCACCTGGTGATAGGTGTCGCTTCTCATATACTTTATTTATCTGGTAATTGAATGTTAATCGCAGTGAGAGGCGCCCAAGCACTTGGAGTGGGCGATACAGCGACGGCTGCCATTCTTGCTGGTCGGCGTTCAATCCCCGACCGCCCAATGGGGCTGGGCACCATTCCTTATCTCCGTCCTATCTTAGGCTCCTATCCCTTCCAAGTGCTATATAATCGTTCTGGCTTAGTACTTTCTTCTGGTAATTACCTGTGCCCCCACACACACACACACACACACACACACACACACACACACACACACACACACACACACACACACACACACACATCAACACGTATTGACTCGTTTCCACTGATCAACCAGACTGTGATTCATACGCCAGACTGCAAGTAGCGGCACTTAACAGCCTGGTTGACCAGACCACCAACCTGAATACCTGGTCGGAGACCGGGCCGTGGGAATATTGACTCTCGGAACCATCACAAGAGAGACACAAAGTTAGTAAATCTATTTAGTTGGTTGGTTAGTAAATCTATTTTTCTTACTGTGTTATACGAAGTATTTTTAATCAGAATAATAAAATTAGTTTTTCCTAGTAGATTGCGCCTCTCAGTGATAATACAGTTACTAATATTTTTATTTAAACTACGAAATGTAAAAAAAGTTCTGAGGACACTTGATTTGCATAATATAATAGTCTCCTTTGTTGGGCGAATATTTGGTAAAAGATTCCTCGCTTACGGGAAAATGAAATTTCGTTCAGAAATAATTAAAACACCGGAATGTGTTTATACACTCGGGTGCCGAGTTCATGTGGCTAGTACTTGTGCTGGAGAGTACTTGCACTCGTGCACTGGTAATCCTGTGGGTTGTCAGACATTCGGGAATAACTCTAAACAGAATCTAACATTTTGTTGCGTGAAAGAAATTATTTTCAGCTCAATTATATAATTTATTTCCATATACCTCGACCTCCGGTTAAAATTATTCAGTATTGGGATATTCTGCATATATATATATATATATATATATATATATATATATATATATATATATATATATATATATATATATATATA
>NC_091242.1:3771841-3809341 GCF_040958095.1 Procambarus clarkii | reverse complement strand
CTTATTCAGTTGAGTAGACGAGTTCTCTTATTCAGTTGAGTAGACGAGTTCTCTTCTTCAGTTGAGAGAAGTAGAGGTGTGTTATAGCTCTACTTCTCTTACGCATCTCTTGCTTGCATATCCCAGCATCCTGGAGGCTGGGATGATGCTCTATCTGGCTCATCTCGTCCGGGTGGTGGTGGTGGGGGGGGGGGGGGGGGCAGGGGGGGGTGTAAGAAGTTGAGGGGTTCTGGAGTGCCTACATCTCTGTGTCGAGGCTTGGGGTGAGTTCCCTTTTTCCTCCTAGACTTGTATGGAATTTTGGGAGGATCGTGGTGTTGAGCACCTTGGAGTTGACCCGTCGTAACTCTGTCAGCACCTTAGGTTGTGGGGCTTGCTTGGGATATCAAGATATCACCTTGATATCACCCTCCCATGATGGAATGATATCATGGTGTGTTTGTCACTCTTTCTCCCTCTAGCTATCTAGCTAGAGCCCAGGCATCTTCCCTCACTATTTTCCCCTCTTTCTACTCCTTCCTTTCCCCCTCTCCTCTCATTCCTTCCTTCCCTCCTCTTCCTTCCTTCCTCATCCTTGCACTCTTCCTGACCTTTCCCTGGCTATTTCTGCTTCTTCTATTTCTCCTTTCGTAACTCGTTCCCTCCACTGCTCCTCCTCTGTTCTCCATTACTCCTTGCCCTCTATTCTCCTCCTTAAGAGACAGAGTTTAGTGTCCGTGTTAAGTGTTTGAAGAGTTTTACCTTGATCCGCCAGCCTGTGATCTCAGAGTATGATGACAAGAGTCTTAAATGACACCACCAGCAACACTGTCTATCTCAACCCTCCTTTGCCAGGACCCACTCTTCCTCCTCCTCCTCCTCTTCCGTCTTTGTCGTCTCCTGTGTTTCTGTTCCACGTTTATCACATGCCTTCACAACCTTGCTCATTCCTGCATATGTCACGTCATGGTTCACCTGGCTGTGGTGTCCACACCATGTTCTGTTTCACTGTAAGAGACGTCCTCAGTGTCCCCGTATACAAGTCATGGGAAATATACACCGTATACCAGGGATACAACACGAGGTATACTGAGTTTACAGCGTCTTTATTGGCAAATTAAATACACCATTTTGTATTTTTTGGGGAGTACAGGCATTTAGTTAGGTCTTCCTGCATTCTGAGGATGCTATACTGAGATTTGAGCTGACATTGTTGTCCCTCGCTAGAAGCGTTCAGACAGAGCAAGAGAGAACTGGATAAGCACATCTAATGGATACCTGATCAACCAGGCGGGGATTCGTACGTCAGGCTGCGAGCAGCCGCGTCCAACAGCCTGGTTGACCAGTCCAGCAACCAGGAGGCCTGGCTGACGACCGGGCCGCGGGGACGCTAAGCCCCCGAAGCACCTCATGGTAAGGTACTGGTCCTGTGAAGACTGGTGCATAGAAACGTCAATATTATGGCGCTTTAACTGTCACCTAATACGTTGCATATTTAACGGATTGGTCGAGGTTGTCAAGGAACACAAACAACAACAATGATAAATTATTTTAGTGATTGGAAACTGTGATTGGGATGCCATTATCTGCTCCACCACCCAGTCACTTCTATCATTACTAGTATAAACATAATAATTATTATCATTACTTATGTGTTTATGCATATATTATACATTTTATTTTGTAAAAAATTGTATTTGATGCAGACGAGGAGTCACAATAACGTGGCTGAAAAATGTTGACCAAACCACACACTAGAAGGTGAAGGGACGACGACGTCTCGGTCCGTCCTGGACCATTCTCAAGTCGAAAATTGTTTTTGATTGTGCAAGGAGTTTCCTTTTGATCTCCTTCACTACAGAAGACTACTTCCAGGGAAATAAGTGTTATAACTTTGCCTTAAGTGGTGGTGATAGAGGTACAGAGGACACACGGGGGCGGCATTAGTGGGGCCGGGGCTTATCATTCAGTGGTTGATGACTTGAGTTGGCAATTGGACTTCTGCTAGCTTTATTGTTAGGCTCCACAGACTCCTGTGTGAGCACAGCAGCCCCAGCACCTCCATAGCAGCCTCAGCACCTCCACAGCAGCACCAGCACCTCCACAGCAGCCTCAGCACCTCCACAGCAGCCTCAGCACCTCCACAGCAGCACCAGCACCTCCACAGCAGCCTCAGCACCTCCACAGCAGCGCCAGCACCTCCACAGCAGCCTCAGCACCTCCACAGCAGCCTCAGCACCTCCACAGCAGCGCCAGCACCTCCACAGCAGCCTCAGCACCTCCACAGCAGCCTCAGCACCTCCACAGCAGCGCCAGCACCTCCACAGCAGCGCCAGCACCTCCACAGCAGCCTCAGCACCTCCACAGCAGCCTCAGCACCTCCACAGCAGCGCCAGCACCTCCACAGCAGCCTCAGCACCTCCATAGCAGCCACAGCACCTCCACAGCAGCGCCAGCACCTCCACAGCAGCCTCAGCACCTCCACAGCAGCCTCAGCACCTCCACAGCAGCCTCAGCACCTCCACAGCAGCACCAGCACCTCCACAGCAGCGCCAGCACCTCCACAGCAGCCTCAGCACCTCCACAGCAGCCTCAGCACCTCCACAGCAGCCCCAGCACCTCCATAGCAGCCACAGCACCTCCACAGCAGCCCCAGCACCTCCACAGCAGCCACAGCACCTCCACAGCAGCCACAGCACCTCCACAGCAGCCCCAGCACCTCCACAGCAGCCCCAGCACCTCCATAGCAGCCACAGCACCTCCACAGCAGCCTCAGCACCTCCACAGCAGCCCCAGCACCTCCACAGCAGCCACAGCACCTCCACAGCAGCCTCAGCACCTCCACAGCAGCCACAGCACCTCCACAGCAGCCCCGCAGCCCCAGCACCTCCATAGCAGCCCCAGCACCTCCACAACAACACCAGCACCTCCACAGCAACACCAGCACCTCCACAGCAGCACCAGCACCTCCACAGCAGCTAGAGCAACAGGAGAAGAGCAGCAGCATCTGGTCCAACAGGAGAACAGCAGCAGCAGCTGGTCCAACAGGAGAACAGCAGCAGCAGTTGTTCCTTCAGGAGAACAGCAGCAGCAGCTGGGCCAACAGCAGAACAACAGCAGCAGCAGTTGCTCCAACAGGAGAACAGCAGCAGCTGATCTAACAGCAGAACAACAGCAGCAGTTGCTTCAACAGGAGAACAGCAGCAGCAGCAGCTGGTCCAACAGCAGAACAGCAGCAGCAGCTGGTCCAACAGCAAAACAGCAGCAGCACCTGGTCCAACAGCAGAACAGCAGCAGCAGCAGTTGCTCCTTCAGGAGAACAGCAGCAGCAGCTGGTCCAACAGCAGCAGCAGCTGGTCCAACAGCAGAACAGCAGCAGCAGCAGTTGCTCCTTCAGGAGAACAGCAGCAGCAGCTGGTCCAACAGCAGCAGCAGCTGGTCCAACAGCAGCAGCAGCTGGTCCAACAGCAGCAGCAGCTGGTCCAACAGCAGAACAGCAGCAGCAGCAGTTGCTCCTTCAGGAGAACAGCAGCAGCAGCTGGTCCAACAGCAGCAGCAGCTGGTCCAACAGCAGAACAGCAGCAGTTGCTCCTTCAGGAGAACAGCAGCAGCAGCTGGTCCAACAGCAGAACAGCAGCAGTTGCTTCAACAGGAGAACAGCAGCAGCAGCAGCTGGTCCAACAGCAGAACAGCAGCAGCAGCAGTTGCTCCTTCAGGAGAAGAGCAGCGCAGCAGTAAGATGCCCCGATCATCAGGGATACGACGATGTAAAACAAAAGTAGTTAGATGACAGAAGTAAGAGCAAGAAGAGAAGAGGAGCACCACTACAAAGAGACTAAGAGCAGCAAGAGAAGAGGAGCATCAGACAAAGGGAATAAGAGGGGTTAGAGTGGGAGCAGCAAAAGCAGGAGATACCACAGAGGTAGTAATAGAGCAGCAGCTGAGGTGGAGAGGGCGGCCCCTTGCCTCTAGTTGTGTCGCCCTGATCAATAGAGTACCTGGCAGCCTGCTCTGCCTCCCTTCCTGCCTTCCTGCCTCCTGGCCTGCCTCACTGACTGCCTCTCGGCCCTCCACCCTGCCCTCCACCCTGCCCTCCACCCTGCCCTTCACCCCTGCCCTTCACCCCTGCCCTTCACCCTGCCTTCTTGCCCTCCTGAAGGGCAAGTAGGCTGCCCTCCATGCCCTGAACCCAACTCCACCCCTCCACCCCACCCTCGAACCCAAACCATCCCCGCTATCATCCAGCAGCTTGCGGCGGGGGGTAGAAAAAATATCCTCCAGCAATCATCGGCAAACAGGTAATAAATCTGTACAAACAGACACATCCAATTTCGGCCGTAATTTGTGGCGTGACATAGCTAGCGGGGGATCAACAGGTGAGGCCTGGTTTACACGGACGAATTGGTTGAACTAATTCCTTGGGAATAAGTGTTTGGTCGTCAGGTTGTTTGGTGAGGGTGAACCATGTTTCTTGTCTCTGTCTCTCGTGTGTCTTGAGGTGAAGGTGAGATATATATATATATATATATATATATATATATATATATATATATATATATATATATATATATATATATATATATATATATATATATATGTCGTACCTAGTAGCCAGAACGCACTTCTCAGCCTACTATGCAAGGCCCGATTTTGCCTAATAAGCCAAGTTTTCATGAAATAATTGTTTTTCGACTTACCTAACCTACCTAACCTAACCTAACCTAACTTTTTCGACTACCTAACCTAACCTAACCTATAAAGATAGGTTAGGTTAGGTTAGGTACGGGTTGGTTAGGTTCGGTCACATATCTACGTTAATTTTAACTCCAATAAAAAAAAATTGACCTCATACATAATGAAATGGGTAGCTTTATCATTTCATAAGAAAAAAATTAGAGAAAATATATTAATTCAGGAAAATTTGGCTTATTAGGCAAATCGGGCCTTGCATAATAGGCTGAGAAGTGCGTTCTGGCTACTAGGTACGACTATATATATATATATATATATTGGCTTACTAGGCAAATCGGGCCTTGAATAGTAGGCTGATAAGTGAGTTCTGGCTACTAGGTACGACATATATATATATATATATATATATATATATATATATATATATATATATATATGTCGTACCTAGTAGCCAGAACGCACTTCTCAGCCTACAATGCAAGGCCCGATTTGCCTAATAAGCCAAGTTTTCCTGAATAAATATATTTTCTCATTTTTTTCTTATGAAATGATAAAGCTATCCATTTCATTATGTATGAGGTCAATTTTTTTTTAGTGGAGTTAAAATTAACGTAGATATATGACCGAACCTAACCAACCCTACCTAACCTAACCTAACCTATCTTTATAGGTTAGGTTAGGTTAGGTTAGGTAGCCTAAAAGTTAGGTTAGGTTAGGTTAGGTAGGTTAGGTAGTCGAAAAACAATTAATTCATGAAAACTTGGCTTATTAGGCAAATCGGGCCTTGCATAGTAGGCTGAGAAGTGAGTTCTGGCTACTAGGTACGACATATATATATATATATATATATATATATATATATATATATATATATATATATATATATATATATAATGTCTTGAATGGTAAATGGGTGGGTAAAGAAGTAAAGGAGGGAAGAGGAGGAGAACACAGAGAGATAAAGATTAAGACTGCCCATGCACTTCCGCCCTGGGGAATGGTGTCAAGGATTAACTCCTTTGAGGGGGAGATGGCTAAGGAAGTCTCCTCTCCCAACCCCTTCTGTCATTCACCGTCTCTCTCTCTGTCTGTCTGTCCACGTTCGTCTGTCTCTTCCCGTACCTCTCGGCCGTCTATCACCTCCCCCTGCTGGACTTGACAGCAGCAGATCTGACAGACAGTCCCTAGTGTAAGAGGTCTGCTGGCGGTCATCTTGCTCTCGTCATCTCCACTTCTTCAATACAAGTTTTTCGATCTCTCTTCCACTTCTCCTGAAGGGGAAAAGGAGAACAGAAAAAATAGCCATTTTTTTTAGTTTTCCTTTTTATTTCTCATGTTTTTTTTTCACATGTTTCGTGAAACATGTGAAAAACATGTTTCATTAAACATGTTTTCATTAAACATTCATTTAAACATGTTTAAACATTAAAACATGTTTTCACATGTTTTAATCATCAAAATCTTTTCCTATTAAAAATGGGGGTGGATTGATTTTGTCAATCTGTCTTTTTTTATGATTTCAACCAATTTCCTGTTATTACTCTCTCTGAGTTTCAATCACTTGATCAATTGAATGTAGTTCATGAAGTTCAACTTCTGATTGAAGGTGAGAGTTGAGACGGTGTGTGGGCTTCATTCTGGACATGTGTTCACCTACCAAGACGATCCTTATTTTGATCATTTTCATTCATTTGAAAGTTGGGGTGTGCTCAGGAGCCGAGGCTTTTGCAGAGAAAGGTGGTTCAGTGGGGCCAAGCTGATCCAATTGGCTGATCAGATCATTGATTTGAAGTGTGTCTATCTGCCCCGGGGACAGATAGACACCCTCAGATGAACACCTACATATACACGGGAGACATCTCCCGTCACGCAGGCTGCAGTCGCACCTCCACAGATCTCCAGTATCAGATCTCTTGATACTGGTAATGACTCAAAAGGGCCACCACTTACGGGCTATTCATGCCCGTGCCACCTTTTGGGTGGCTTAATCTTTATCAATCAATCAATCACCTACATATATATTCAACTTTACTTCCTCCTGACATCGTGTAAAGTCTCTTATCACTTAAAAAACAAGATAACTCACAACTTGTATCCTTTCTTCACATGCTACCTCCCGAAGCTCGTGTGGTTGGCTAACAAACTTCACCATGAAATAACCCCTTATGATCTTGCTAGATCGCAGAGCATGGTTCCCTCCGGTTCGGTTTGTCTTGTAAGGGGATCAAGCCAAGATTCTGATCCTACGTTTGGAGGGTCGCAGAGGATTAGAATTTAAGGCAAATGACATTAATGACGTTTTTCCTGGAGTCTGGGAGCCCTGGACTTGCGAGAAATATATCGCAGTGAAAACACTTGACGTAAAATCGATCCATGATGTTATGTGTGAGGTAACGAGTTCATGTGTGTAAGGGGGAAGCACCTGAAGGGGAGATCGAGGCTCTAATGTCATAGCACCGACGCCAATAGTACTCAGGAGTTCCTCAGAAGCGATTGTGCCACTGTTCTTGTCTCATATTCCAGCTTCTTGCCCTTATATTCCAGCTTCTTTCCCTAATATTCCAGCTTCTTACCCTAATATTCCAGCTTTTTACCCTCATATTCCAGCTTCTTACCCTAATATTCCAGCTTTTTACCCTAATATTCCAGCTTTTTACCCTCATATTCCAGCTCCTTACCCTAATATTCCAGCTCCTTACCCTAATATTCCAGCTCCTTACCCTCATATTCCAGCTCCTTACCCTCATATTCCAGCTCCTTACCCTCATATTCCAGCTTCTTACCCTCATATTCCAGCTCTTTACCCTTATATTCCAGCTCCTTACCCTCATATTCCAGCTCTTTACCCTCATATTCCAGCTCCTTACCCTAATATTCCAGCTTCTTACCCTAATATTCCAGCTTTTTACCCTCATATTCCAGCTCCTTACCCTTATATTCCAGCTCCTTACCCTCATATCCCAGCTCCTTACCCTAATATTCCAGCTCCTTACCCTAATATCCCAGTTTCTTATCCTCATATCCTTTCAAAGTGCCTAATGAGTCATACTGTCTTAGTGTTTTCCAGTCATGTATATACCTCGTTTACCCATTTCCCTCATTCTTGTTGCCGTCAGTGATAGGTTCCATCTCCCTTGAACAAGGACTCGTGCTGCAAGAGATTTTGAATTAAGATGCTGCGTGTGAAAATAAAATTAGTTGCTGATCTTTGGCGTCACGCAAGTGTGGGTTCCAGGGTTCGAATCTCCTACAGCCCAGGTGAATCCATATCTCACCTTTGCATCTTTTAATACCGTGCTTCACGCCAGCCCTTGACCACCCCACTTTCTGCTTCCTCGGCACTAGCCCCCCCCCCCTTCAAACCCCCACAATCCCCCCCTTCTTCTTCATTCTTACACCCCCAAGGCTGTTGGGTATGGAGGGGGTTGGGGATGGGGGATCACCTCCCCAACGATCAATAATGTAGATATGACGTCGGCTTCCAGCAAAATATGTTTACTCTGGTCCCCCTTAACCTGTCAATTCTGGTGCTTCCTGTCTTGTCGTCTTTTCCCTCTTCTTCTTCGGCCCCTCAACCCACCTCTCTCTCTCTCACTTCCAGCCACTTCAAGACACCCGGGCGTCACCCCGCACGCTGTGTTTACGATAACATTCCCGTCTTCCCTTGTCACCTGGCCTCGCCACGGTGTCTCTCCACGGTCCCTCGCTATCGTTGATGTCGTCCAGACACGCCCGTAGGTCTCTGGTAACACCGCCGCTGCTGGTCACTCTACAGGCTGTGTTATGGTGTTACTGGGACCCTAGACACGCTAAAACCCGCTCCTGCCCTGTCCTGGTGCTCTGGGACTCCTCCACCTCCTTCTTCAGTTCCCTTACATGTGTACCGTCAAGCTCTGGACGTGAGATTCAATATTCCGCTTCTAAGTTCGTCGCAGGTCTTCGCCAAGTCATTTTGGCTGATCAAGTTGCTTTCTCCAGCTCCTCTCCTTACTGCTGCTGCCTTTGAGTGGAATTATCAGCCACTTCCATTCAACATTCTGCGCCAGAATTAGGGGAGTGGGTGGTTGAGATCTTGGCGTCCTTACGAAACTGCTTTTGGTAAGATTTGTCTCTCTCTCTTAACAACTTTTGAGGTGTAATTACGTACTCGAGATAATTCCGGCGCTACCCTGTTGCCTCTCCTTCACTTGCTGATTAGTTTCACTTTCATCTTTTGCTCTGTTGAAGCTGACCTGAGATTTGAGAGGGATGTTTAATCCTTTACTTAATAGATGCTAAAGTTTACCAGGCTTTCTCGGGCGTCTTCAAATGAAATCAAGTTTGTAAGCAACACTGGAACTCCTATTGATTGGAACCTTGTAAGGATCCCTTTTATTTCTCCACTGTTGCGTCTTGTAGCAGATCTAAGGCAGGATTTTATCGACTTAAGGGAGGATCTTTTTGAGCAGCCCTTCCTCAGTCGCCCCCTCCGAGGAAACGGAACACATCAGGAGCATCAAACGGAACAACACAACAGAGGCACTCAAGGAGCCGAGTGAAGCAGAAAATGCAGAATGAAAAGACATTTACAAGAGTTGGGAGCGGCCTAACAAAAGGTGCCTCTGTTACGCTGGTTGTTCCGTTGGATGCTCCTGATATGTTCCGTTTGATGCTTCGCTTCGTGCTACATCCGCCAACACTAATGTTGTGTAGTATGTAGTAAAACCTTCATGGGTAAGTTGGGGAAACTGATCTCCTTGAGAAAACACAGAGAACATTCACTGTCTTGGAATTCACTGTCTTGGAATTCACGGAGTCTTGCTTTCACGACTACTGGAAACGCATACGGGTTTTCAGTTGAATTCCCTGGAGCCCAGGCGCGAGAAATCCTGTATAATACATGCTGGAAAATACAGGAGGGACTATTCCAGATCTGAATACTGACATAATTCTTTACAAGAACGCGAGGCACAAGTGTGTGAAATGGCTGCACCAAAAAGTAGAAGTGCGGCAGTTGCAATAAATCAAGAGGTTGCAAGAGAGGGAGATGCTGCATTGTAGTCTTAAGATGACCCCAGTGATAAGTAGGATTGCCACACGCTCACAGGAGCAGCGTGGGAAAGTCATGCCTTCATGCCTTCATGGCCATGGCCATGCCTTCATGCCTTCATGGCCATGGCCATGCCTTCATGGCTTCATGGCCATGGCCATGCCTTCATGGCATGGTTCAAGAATTGTACCATATATTTTGTCGAAAGAATTGTATCAAAGAACAGAGGTACACATGCATCGTATCAGGCTTAGATACGATATATGAGAAATAGGCCAACAGGCCCAGAAGAAGGAAGGGCGACTGAGAACTGCACAAGATTCCTCCAGTGAACAAATCCACAAGGGCCGTGACGAGGTTTCGAACCTACATCCGAGAGAATCCCAGACGCGCCTTAATTCCTCCAGTACTACTCTCCAGTACCACAAGAACCACCTCACTCCCCAACACCAATACAGCTTGCAATATTGCAAAAAAATCAACTCCAAAACTGCTGCAAACTCTGGATCAAGATGGAGATGGGATAGACCTGTCAAAATTGACAGGGAGGGTGAGGGATGACTGGAGAATTACGGAATAGGTGGAGGGAGGAGGTAGGAGGTTCTGATGCCTTGGAATGGGGTGAGAATAGCTTGAGCTACCTCATCCCTTTGTGTGTATTTTACCTCAATCAACTTATTTCAATTTCAATTTCAATTACAACAGGGGTTCGAATGGTCACTTACTGATAACATGACTCGTAAATAATTAGTCACAATATAAAAACATTAGTATCACACGGAGAAATAATTGACATTGTTTAGCTAAATGATAAATATAATTTTTAAGATAATGAACTAAAAAGATACATATTAAAGTTTACGTTAAACTAAAGTATAAAAAACTACGAATATTGTACCTACCTTACCTTGAGGTGTTTTCGGGGCTTAGCGTTCCCGCGGCCCGGTCCTCGACCAGGCCTCCTGATTGCTGGACTGGTCAACCAGGCTGTTGGATGCGGCTGCTCGCAGCCTGACGTATGAGTCACAGCCTGGTTGATCAGGTATCCTCTGGAGGTGCTTATCCAGTTCTCTCTTGAACACTGTGAGGGGTCGGCCAGTTATGCCCCTTATGTGTAGTGGAAGCGTGTTGAACAGTCTCGGGCCTCTGATGTTGATAGTTCTCTCTTGAACACTGTGAGGAGTCGGCCAGTTATGCCCCTTATGTGTACTGGAAGCGTGTTGAACAGTCTCGGGCCTCTGATGTTGATAGAGTTCTCTCTCAGAGTACCTGTCGCACCTCTGCTCTTCAACGAGGGTATTCTGCACATCCTGCCATGTCTTCTGGTCTCATGTGCTGTTATTTCTGTGTGCAGGTTTGGGGCCAGCCCCTCAATTATTTTCCACGTGTAAATTATTATGTATCTCTCCCGCCTGCGCTCAAGAGAATACATATTTAGGCTCATAGAAGAAAGAAACACATAGAAAAACACACATAGAAAGACACACATAGAAGAAAACACAATAGAAGACCGGAAGAAATAATAATTAACCCTTCAAGTCAAATTACAAATATATAAATCGTGAAAAAAAAATCAATGAAGATCCATACAAAAAAGGTGGTGAAATACAAATCAAAATTAGGCCACAACGATTGAGTAAAAATGTTGTAAATAATAAATTAAGAATAAAATAGGAAGATAGAATCGAGGGAAGGGAACTATCAGGGGGAAAGCGCCAAGCCATTGCGACTATATAGCAATGGGAAGGGATCAGGATAAGGATTTGGGATGGGACGGGAAGGGGGGGAGGGGGGGAAGGAATGGTGTATCGAGGGAGAGAACTGGGAGGGTTGGTCACTTTACACCCACAGTAATAACACTGAAGGATTCTGTAGTCCCACGGTGGGAGTTGTGTGTGTGTGGGAGGACGGGTGAGTGTTGGCAGAATGTCTCCATGTATGTGTGTGTGTGTGTGTGTGTGTGTGTGTGTGTGTGTGTGTGTGTGTGTGTGTGTGTGTGTGTGTGTGTGTGTGTGTGTGTGTGTGTGTGTGTGTGGTGTGTGTGTGTGTGTGTGTGTGTGTGTGTGTGTGTGTGTGTGTGTGTGTGTGTGTGTGTGTGTGTGTGTGTGTGTGTGTGTGTGTGTGTGTCAGAATGTTCCCCATGTGCGTGTCCGTCTGTTTCTCTGTAATTGTGTGTGGCTGCTTCTGTCTCTCTGTCTGTGTGGGTGTGTGTGTGTGTACTCAACTAGTTGTGCTCATCTAATTGGATATATACAGGGTTGAGTAACAGCTCCCTAGCTCCGCCTTGTAATTTCCCGGTTGTTTAATATAATGGGATTTTTATTACTCTTGTGTTTCGTAGTTTTTATTTTTGAAGCTGCTTATTGGATTATCTGGACGATCTCTTTGTTTTCCGTTCCATTTTTCCGTGACTTACGGTGAAGAAACTTTTTCTGACTTCTCTCTGGCGTCTCTGTGTCTCCTCTGGTCCTGCCCCATCTGTGTCTCCAGCTCCCACCCGTGTCCTCTGGTCCTGCCCCATCTGTGTCTCCAGCTCCCACCCGTGTCCTCTGGTCCTGCCCCATCTGTGTCTCCAGCTTCCACCCGTGTCCTTTGGTCCTGCCTCATCTGTGTCTCCAGCTTCCACCCGTGTCCTCTGGTCCTGCCTCATCTGTGTCTCCAGCTTCCACCCGTGTCCTCTGGTCCTGCCTCATCTGTGTCTCCAGCTTCCACCCGTGTCCTTTGGTCCTGCCTCATCTGTGTCACCAGCTTCCACCCGTGTCCTCTGGTCCTGCCCCATCTGTGTCTCCAGCTTCCACCCGTGTCCTCTGGTCCTGCCTCATCTGTGTCTCCAGCTTCCACCCGTGTCCTTTGGTCCTGCCTCATCTGTGTCTCCAGCTTCCACCCGTGTCCTTTGGTCCTGCCCCATCTGTGTCTCCAGCTTCCACCCGTGTCCTCTGGTCCTGCCTCATCTGTGTCACCAGCTTCCACCCGTGTCCTTTGGTCCTGCCTCATCTGTGTCTCCAGCTTCCACCCGTGTCCTCTGGTCCTGCCTCATCTGTGTCTCCAGCTTCCACCCGACGTAAGATCCGGCGGTACGGGCCGGTAGGTATTCTGTAGTTCCCTTAATTCTTATTCTTCAGAAAGTTGACTGGTATTCACTACCAACCTTTTGGTGTTTGTAAGGTCAGTCATGTCCCCATCTGTAGCCTGAATCACTGTAGCCTGAATCACTGTAGCCTGAATCACTGTAGCCTGAATCACTGTAGCCTGAATCACTGTAGCCTGAGCCTCACTGGTACTCGTCCAGTGCCCCCCCCCCAACTTAACCACCCAAAGCCTTTTAATTGGTTATTTCCAGGTGGTTAAGCGTTTAACTTTTATTTTGAATTGTATTTGCGATACTATTGTATCTGAATGTGTTTACGTTGTATCGTAATGTATTGTATCGTTATCGCGGTGTCCATTTGTAACTGAAGAATAATGCCTCACATTTTTTTTGTTTGGAAGCTGATTGCAAGACTTTGGGGGGAGAGAGAAAGGGAGAAACGACGGACATGTATTGATTGATTGATCCGGGTGTGACAGGGAGGGAGGGAGGGGATGGAAGGAGACAAGAATCAAGATGGAAAACAAAGGATGGAGGAGGAGGTTTATAGAGGGAGAGGACAAAGGAAAATGGAGAGGCAGTAGAAAAAATTAGAAGGGGGACATAGAATGGAGATGTGAAGGTAGAGAATGTGTACACATACTGAACTCTTGCGCGTCAGTGTGTGCTGGTGAGGGGGTGTGCTTCAACTCCTGGGCCGGGCTCGACGGGTTACAACGTGGTCCAATAGGCTGATGCTTGGGGCGGCTCGCTGGCCAGATATCCATTACATGTAAGGCCGATTAGTTTATGGTGGATATCTGGCTCCTGCGGGCGTTCCAAGCAACAGCCTGTTGGACCAAGCTCTCACAAGCTAAGCCGAGCCCAGGGTCGGGCTTGGGGAGTAGACGAACTCACAGAAACCAATCCAGGTACTTTACCACCGGGTTTATTCTATTTATTCACAACTCTGACCCTACTTTGAGGTGGTTCCGAGGATCAATGTCCCCGCGATCCGGTCTCTGATAGGCTTCCTGCCTAGTGGTCTGGTCAACCAGGCTGTTAGACGCCGCAGCTTGCAGTCTGAACGTCTGAATCACAGTCCGGATGATCAGCTATTCCATAGAGGCGTTTACCAAGTTCTCTTTTGAACGCCGTGAGAGATCGAGCAGTTATGTGAACTTTCCCAGTTATAAGTGAACTCTTTAATTTGATTTCAATGTGCAGAGTTGAAATTAGCCTCTCTAATATTGTCAAAGGATTAATAACATTATCTTAGCTTAAACCCATTCTTAATATCACGAATTAAGGATGATGGGAAGAACTTAAATATTAAGGAACCCACAGGAATCGTCCAAGGCGTTCATGCCCTTTGACGTGAACTTAAATTCTAAATTTCACCCACAAAATTTCACCCACAAAATTCATAAAAGGTTTTGCAAGGTTATCATCAAGCTTTGATCTCACAATATTATCTCTTAATCCGCCTGGTGATATTGAGCCCCTGGTGCTCTATCTGAGGACATCAAACTCAAGAGTTTGGTTACAAGAGTTTGCAAAGGTCATGCCTAAGCTAAATGACCATATTGTGTTTGGATTTTGTAAGTGTTGCAACCCACGTATTGCAAACCTGGCCGTCTTGGACAGGTTCTACTCAGGTATATATACATACACGTGTTCTCAACATTGAAATTGAAATAAGTTTATTGAGGTAAAATACACACAAAGGGATGAGGTAGCTCAAGCTATTCTCACCCCGTTCAGTACAACGTGTTAATACATACATAGACACACATCACAAACAATAAACATATTACCGAACATTCTGAGAGTGTTGTGATCCTCGTTACCTCGTTACCTCGTTACGTTACGTTATGATCCTCGTTACCTCGTTACGTTACCTCGTTATCCTCGTTACCTCAACAGGTAACGAGGATTGTTCTGAGGTGATTTGAAAGCTTTATCCTGTTCTCCGAGCGTGGAGCCATTAGAGGCGTGGGGCATTCTGGAATTGCCGAAGCAAAGTTATTTGGTTCTGTTGACCAGACCACACACTAGAAGTTGAAGGGACGACATTCCTTCAACTTCTAGTGTGTGGTCTGGTCAACATACTTCAGCCACGTTATTGTGACTCATCGTCTGCTTATTTGGTTCTGTTTGGATGGACTCTGTTGTTGTTGTTGTTAAAGATTCGCTACTTGGAACAAACAGTTCCAAGTAGCACGGGCTATGGTGAGCCCGTAGAGGATGCACTCTAAACAGAACCTTTTTTTTAATTGTATCATTGGAATCTTCTCTTGTAATTTATTGTTATTTGTTTTGCTATCAAGATTATTCATTTTTTTGTATTAATATGAATGTAATGATTAATATGGTAATCCTGGTGCTCAGGCTATCTTGTGTAACTTACCTTGATATGTCGTGGAGGTCTAGTCTAGGACCGGGCCGTGGGGACGTTGAGCCCCGAAATCATCGCAAGGTAAGTTATGGACCACCGTAGAGTAGACTTTTTTTAGTATTGAATTTGGAAAAAACTATTTTTTTATTTATTTGCTTATAATACATTTCCATCCTCGACCTAATTCGCGTTATATCAATCCTAATATAGTACATATATATGGTTATATTAGGCCTAGGAATATTTAAGTTCGGGTTTCCACTTAATTTTTTCCGGGTTCTGTAACGTGGTAGTACAAGTAGTAGCAAAATGGGGCCCCCATCACTACATACAGGCACCATTAAAGCCCCAAGGGCCGTGACGGATGTTCGAACTTACGTCCAAGAGGATCCCAGACGCTGCCTGGTACGATCAACCGCGTAGTTACAGGACGTACTGTCACTTCAGATGGACGGGAAGATGCTGAAGGAGGAAGTGGTGTGTCGCCAAGGATGTGGCACCAAGGGGTGGCGTCAGAAACAGTGTCACGTGTCAGTTGATGGTGTCAGGTGCGCCATTAAGAGAAGGTGCGACATCTAGCGGGTAATGGAGAGGTTGATGAAGCTCCTCAACGCCACAATAATGAAGGCAGAGACGTAATTGTTTATACCAGGATATTGTCAGAAACTTAGTCATCATAGGTATATTATAATTGACACGGGAGGGCCAGATGTACTCATCTAGTGCTTGCGGGGGTTGAGATCTGGCTCTTTGGTCCCGCCTGGAGTGTGGACACCCACACCTACACACCCACCCGCATGTGGGTGTGTAGGTTAAGCAGACAGCAGGTGGCTGTAACAGGCAGACAGCAGGTGGGTGTAACAGGCAGACAGCAGGTGGATGTAACAGGCAGACAGCAGGTGGGTGTAACAGGCAGACAGCAGGTGGGTGTAACAGGCAGACAGCAGGTGGGTGTAACAGGCAGACAGCAGGTGGATGTAACAGGCAGACAGCAGGTGGATGTAACAGGCAGACAGCAGGTGGATGTAACAGGCAGACAGCAGGTAGCTGTAACAGGCAGACAGCAGGTGGATGTAACAGGCAGACAGCAGGTGGATGTAACAGGCAGACAGCAGGTAGCTGTAACAGGCAGACAGCAGGTGGATGTAACAGGCAGACACCAGGTGGATGTAACAGGCAGACAGCAGGTGGATGTAACAGGCAGACAGCAGGTAGCTGTAACAGGCAGACAGCAGGTGGATGTAACAGTTAAGCAGACAGGAGAAGGGTGTATAGAGTCAAGGGTGAGTGTGAACAAGCCGCCGTAGTGTCTCGCCAGTTCCCGCTCATTTGCAAGTACAATTTGTTCCCGCTTGTTCATTTGCATGCGACAAATGGCGCTCAATTTTCTGGCGCGGAATTATATGGAATTTAGTTGTCAAGGAAGTGAATTAATTCAGACGCGTTTTATCCTTGATTAAGACGCGTCTTGAAGAGGTGTTTCTACTCGTTGTGTTGCTCTTGCAATCTTGAATGTCGGTGTTGTCAGGGGCGGTTAACGGAAGAGCAATATGGTGGTATCAGATCATTTAGATTCAGATATCTGAGAAAATTCTGAACTAGAAACAGGGTTGTTGATTTATCCTACAAATTACCGGGTAACGTAACAGATTTGGGATGGAGGGATTGTTTCAAGCGCAGGTTAGACGTATGAATGAGTCTGTAAATAGGAGCTTCGTCATCGAATGGGCTAATTACGCCTTCTGGGCTTTGATTATTCTTCTGTAATACATTTGTTAAGTACTTGTACTTTATAGAAATCCATTTACCCCCATTGGAACCAAACGAACCTATACTCCGAATCTCTACTGAAACCTCTGAAACCCCTGAAACCTCTGAAACCTCACCCACTGAAGCCTAACGAACCTTAACCCCAAAGCCCCCTTCAACCACTGGAACCATCTACACCCATTAAAACCTCTCCCCCTTGGCGGTAAGGGGGGCAAACCTAACCTATTACATTCTATAGTCCCCAGTTTCCCATGACCGTCGTTGCATAGTTAATTTGATTGGAAATTAACAGATGAAAGACAAAAATAAAAGTGATTATTTCTGCTTGTAGGTCGTTGTTTGTCGCTAATTAATGGTTAGGACAATATTTGGCGGCGTGGCTACCTGTGCTCACAGGTAATCAACTAATGGAACTCCTGTTGTTCTGATTCGGTTTCTTTCAGTGGGGGACTTTTCTTGCTGGAGTTAGTGCAGTGTGTGTGTGTGTGTGTGTGTGTGTGTGTGTGTGTGTGTGTGTGTGTGTGTGTGTGTGTGTGTGTGTGTGTGTGTGTGTGTGTGTGTTTGGTTTGTGTTTCGTGTGTGTGTGTTTGGTGTGTGTACTCACCTAATTGTGCTTGCGGGGGTTGAGCTTTGGCTCTTTGGTCCCGCCTCTCAACCGTCAATCAACAGGTGTACAGATTGTGTGTGTGTGTGTGTGTGTGTGTGTGTGTGTGTGTGTGCTTTTATTAACGTTTTGGGAGGTATTGAGTATTTGTGTCTGTGTACTCACCTAGTTGTGCTTGCTGGGGTTGAGCTTCGGCTCTTCGGTCCCACCTCTCAACAATCTGTCAATTGGTGTACAGGTTCCTCAGCCTACTGGGCTCTTATCATATCTACATTTGAAAATGTGTATGGAGTCAGCCTCCACCACATCAATTCCAAGTGCATTCGTGTGTGATGTGCTCTTAAACATTCTAATTCACCTCTGGTTCATTTGGGTGCAATTTCCACCAGTTACTCAAATATAGGTACAATGGTCACTCCTTCCCACGGGGGCTTCTAATTTGACTTTTGTTGTCTGACTCGTTAAGGGTGAATATTAAATCAAGTCCGGCTGGGTCGTCACTACCTCTCGTTCTGTTGGCTTCAGTCACACATTGGCTTACAAGGAAGAGATGTGTGTGTGTGTGTGTGTGTGTGTGTGTGTGTGTGTGTGTGTGTGTGTGTGTGTGTGTGTGTGTGTGTGTGTGTGCGTGTGTGCGTGCATTACTAGTCCTAGTATAAACAGAAACATCGCCTGTATTTGCACTTTAACTGCATGGAAAGTCAAGATTCATTAATATGACTGTTTACCTATCCATTAAACTATCGCTGTAATACCCACCATTAAACGTACATTTTATTTTGTAAATAAATCGGCACTTTACTCCTATCATTTTAACGTGAAAAGTAACGTCGCACTGAGATACAATTTCGAGGGTTTGTAAATAGGAATTAATTGGTGATGTGAGGACTGAATTGGAGAGTATCTGTGTGAGTGATTTATACTGTGTTGAGTGGGTAGGGAAGGAGTGAAAGTGTGTGTAACTCTCTCTTAAGAGAATACACTCTTAAGAGCACTCTTAAGAGTGTAAGATCCTTTGTTTCCACCATTTTATATATTACTACTTCTGTATATACAATATGTTTTCATGGATGTATTGTGTAATTGCATTTTTTACGGTATTGTATTTTTTTTCTAATGTCAAGATTTGTGAAAATATAACAAATTGCATATATTATTTTGAGAATTATATATAATTTTGTTATAGACCTTTCAAGCATGACTTAATAAGACTCCTCGATGGGGGTATAACATGATATATTATTTATTATATATAAATTAAATATAAAATATAAAAAAATGGGGTATAAATAACATGATATATTATTATTTTTCTTCACATAGTACAATATCTTACGAATATTATATCTTACGAATACAATATCTTTGTATTAACTTATGTACGAAGGTAATTAGACAGTTTGCTTCACGTTGAAATTGGACAGTATTGCCCAATTACTGTCCAATTTTCCGGTAACTAGTTATTGTTATTGATTTTATTCATTCAATATGAAAAAATACAATGTCCCCAGTGTATATATTTTCAAAACTTTGACATGTTTCAACAATTATTCATTGGGAGTTTGAAATTGTATCGACTTGTTCAAAGGTCTAATTGCAATTTAGACTTTTGTTGACAAGTATATTAAATAATGGAGTGTTTCATTGGTTGTTTTTCCTATCTTTTCCTATCTTTTCCTATCTACTTCTGTCCCACATTTCCTTCTTATCTCTCCTACAGCCTCTCCCACACTCATTCCTCCCACACACAAACATTCAACCCCCCCCCCCTTACGCCACATACCTGTATCACACTGTATTACGAACGGACGCCATTTAATACATTGAAAGTTTGTATTGTATAATTCTCAATTTTTTCATTACCATGAGTATGTGTTTCTGTGCGTGTGTATGTGTTACCATGAGTGTGTATGTGTTATCATGAGTGTGTATGTGTTACCATGAGTGTGTATGTGTTATCATGAGTGTGTATGTGTTACCATGAGTGTGTATGTGTTACCATGAGTGTGTATGTGTTATCATGAGTGTGTATGTGTTACCATGAGTGTGTATGTGTTATCATGAGTGTGTATGTGTTACCATGAGTGTGTATGTGTTATCATGAGTGTGTATGTGTTACCATGAGTGTGTATGTGTTATCATGAGTGTGTATGTGTTACCATGAGTGTGTATGTGTTACCATGAGTGTGTATGTGTTATCATGAGTGTGTATGTGTTACCATGAGTGTGTATGTGTTATCATGAGTGTGTATGTGTTACCATGAGTGTGTATGTGTTATCATGAGTGTGTATGTGTTACCATGAGTGTGTATGTGTTATCATGAGTGTGTATGTGTTACCATGAGTGTGTATGTGTTATCATGAGTGTGTATGTGTTATCATGAGTGTGTATGTGTTACCATGAGTGTGTATGTGTTACCATGAGTGTGTATGTGTTATCATGAGTGTGTATGTGTTATCATGAGTGCGTATGTGTTATCATGAGTGTGTATGTGTTACAATGAGTGCGTAGGTGTAATGTTCTCGGTATGAAAAATTAACATGTATCATTTGTCCATTTCCGCAGGTGAGTGAGCGAGAGAGAGGCTGTAGCATCTCATCCCGTCCACAGATGTCAGCCTCCTGCCGCATGTGTCAGCCTCCAGCCGCATGTGTCAGCCTCCAGCCGCATGTGTCACCCTCCAGACGCATGTGTCACCCTCCAGACGCATTTGTCACCCTTCAGACGCATGTTTCACCCTCCAGACACATGTGTCACCCTCCAGACGCATGTGTCACCTTCCAGACGCATGTGTCACCCTCCAGACGCATGTGTCACCCTCCAGACGCACGTGTCACCCTGCAGACGCACGTGTCACCCTGCAGACGCACGTGTCACCCTGCAGACGCATGTGTCACCCTGCAGACGCATGTGTCACCTTCCAGACGCATGTGTCACCCTCCAGACACATGTGTCACCCTCCAGACGCATGTGTCACCTTCCAGACGCATGTGTCACCCTCCAGACGCATGTGTCACCCTCCAGACGCACGTGTCACCCTCCAGGCGCATGTGTCACCCTCCAGACGCATGTGTCACCCTCCAGACGCATGTGTCACCCTGCAGACGCATGTGTCACCCTCCAGACGCATGTGTCACCCTGCAGACGCATGTGTCACCCTGCAGACGCACGTGTCACCCTCCAGACGCATGTGTCACCTTCCAGACGCATGTGTCACCCTCCAGACGCATGTGTCACCCTGCAGACGCACGTGTCACCTTGCAGACGCACGTGTCACCCTCCAGACGCATGTGTCACCCTGCAGACGCATGTGTCACCCTCCAGCCTTCCTAGACGGGGGTATTATAATGAGTAAGAGACATTAAGACAATTAAGAGTGACAAGAAGGGAGGTAATTCCCTTCTTGTTCCGTTTATTCACCCATTGACGGGTGACAGGAACCGTTGTCGGGTGACAGGAACCGTTGTCGGGTGACAGGAACCGTTGGCGGTTGACAGGAACCGTTGTCGGGTGACAGGAACCGTTGTCGGGTGACAGGAACCATTGTTGGGTGACAGGAAGCGTTGTCGGGTGACAGGAACCGTTGTCGGGTGACAGGAACCGTTGTCGGGTGACAGGAACCGTTGTCGGGTGACAGGAACCGTTGTCGGGTGACAGGAACCGTTGACGGGTGACAGGAACCGTTGTCGGGTGACAGGAACCGTTGTCGGGTGACAGGAACCGTTGTCGGGTGACAGGAAGCGTTGACGGGTGACAGGAAGCGTTGTCGGGTGACAGGAACCGTTGTCGGGTGACAGGAAGCCTGCACTTCAGCGTATCGAGGTCCTCTTTCGGCAAACTTGACTGACTTTCCCCAAGATACCACCCACAACAGTTTCCTAACTCCCGGAGTAACTAACAAAACTCCCCTGTTTTACTGTTAAATTAACAAGAGGCATCAGGCGAAAGGAAACTTGTCCAAATGTTTCTGCCACGCCCGGGGATTGAACGCGGGTCCGTGCGGCGTGAGGTGGGGATGGAGGTTGAAGGAATAAGTTCTGTCTGGTGACGTAGGTTCTAGACGGTCAATCTCGCCGATTTTTTGTTCTACCACAGACGTGGCCAGACATTTACAATGCTAACCAGCATGTGTACGTATTCTTCCCTGTCCATGGATAGGGTTAGAGATCTGGGGCCAGATTCACGAAGCAGTTACGCAAGCACTTACGAACCGTTACATCTTTTGTCAATCTTCAGCGGCTTTGTTTACAATTATTAAACAGTTAATGAGCTCCGAAGCACCAGGAGGCTGTTTATAACAATAACAACAGTTCATTGGGAAGTTTTCATGCTTGTAAACTGTTTAAAAAATGCAATCAAAGCCGTCAAAGTTTGAGGAAATATGTACGCGTTCGTAAGTACTTGCGTAACTGCTTCGTGAATCTGGCTCCCCCACTAGGGAGCCGGGCGGCCGAGCGGACAGCACACTGGACTTGTGATCCTGTGGTCCCAGGTTCGATCCCGGGCGCCGGCGAGAAACAATGGGCAGAGTTTCTTTCATCCTATACCCCTGTTACCTAGCAGTAAAATAGGTACCTGGGGGTTAGTCAGCTGTCACGGGCTGCTTCGTGGGGGTGGAGGCCTGGTCGAGGACCGGGCCGCGGGGACACTAAAGCCCCGAAATCATCTCAAGATAACCTAGATAACCTGGTGTTTCAGGTACGAACTGTCGAAGCACGAAAAATAGCGGCACAAATGTTTACACTTTTGCTGTTTAGTATTACCGTGATCAGGACTTGTCTGGTTGTAAATCACGATAATATGCCTTTTCCCTACCTTTTCCCTGTCCCCAGTTTATTGTTGTTCAAGATTCGCTACCTGGAACAAAGTTCCAAGTAGCACGGGCTATGGTGAGCCCGTAGTGCCTTTTTTTCCCTGTCCCCTATTTCTCCACACTAACCCCTCCTCCCCACACTCACCCCTCCTCCCCACACTCAACGCCGCCCCCCCCCCCCTCACATGGCCAGCTCTCTCTCTGTGTACTAAGCCCCTTTTCGTACACACACACAGTGTTCCAATGTTACTGCCTATGTTTATTTTCTCCCGTTTTCTCCCGTATTGGAGCTTGTTTTAACAATTTGGCGTTTTCGAGCGTGTCCCATTTTCTTTTTTGTTAGTCTACAGTGTGTAGTTTTAGTTAATATGTGGTTTGTAATATGTATTATGTGTTCACTGGCGTCGATATGTTTCTTTTGACGTCTATATGTATTCACTGGTGTTGATGTGTGTCTTCATGGCGCTTGATATGTGTCATTTGGCATTAATGTATGTTCAACAGTACTGATATGTGTCCACTGGCACTAACATGTGTCTGCTGGCACTGATATGTGTCATGTGGCTTTGACACGTGTGTCTACATGATGTGGACGCCTCATTTCCACAAACCTCATACGGGGCAGTTCGATACACATTCGGACACATTAAAAGAGAGACGGGCGATTGAAATGTGTATCATCCTTATCTTGTAACTGTGGGTGAAAGGAGAGGTCAGAGGCTAAGAAAGAAAGTAATTTCAGAAGGCCTATAGGCCCACACGAGGCAGCTTCTGTGGATATCAACAACAGATTCATGAAAGAAGTGAATATTGAAACAATTCATAACTGAACAACATTCTTAGAATGCTCACTATAGCACTTAGCAACTATTTTTCCCCTGGAATGACTTAATATCTCAGGGTTTATTTTGGATTGAATTCCCTCATCCACGCACTGGATTGACTTCCCCGTTTCCTGGATTGACTTCTCCGCTCGTCATCCTCTAATTGACTTGCACGGATTCCACTAAGCAACAGCCGCTGAGGCTAATTAGTCGTTTGGACGCCGATGGAGTCGAGATTAAGTCGAGGAAAGTGCCGGGTCCTGGGTCTTTTTATGCTGTAATTAGCGAGGGTGACCTTTATGGGGTCCCCCTCTCTCTCTCGGGGGAGTTATAAGGGGGACCTTCGTCTCTTGACTTTACATCACTGCTCCCTCACTCTGTCCACCCGTCCCTCTGTCTCTGCTCCCTGACTGTCTATTCTCTTTCCCGTCCCTCTGACTGCTCTTTGACTGTTTATACTCTTCTCCGTCCATGTGACTTTGCTTCCTGACTGTCTATTACCTTCCCCGACTCTCTGACTCTGCTCCCTGACTGTCTATACCCTTCCCTGTCCCTCTGACTGTCTACCGTCCAATTAATTCTGCTTCCTTGACTGTCTACCCGTCGCTCTGACTCTGCTTCTTGAGCCTGTAGAGCTCCAAGGGGTGCCTTACCTTAGTCTCCCTTGAGGAGGATTGTTGAGGGTAAGGGTAAGAAGGTAAGGGAGGTGAAATAAGGGTGATGGAACCACGAACTGAGGGACTAAGAACAGGGTAAGGAACCAGGGGCCAGATTCACGAAAGCACTTACGAACGTGGACATCTTTTTTCAATCTTTGGCGGCTTTGTTTACAATTATTAAACAGTTAATGAGCTCCGAAGCACCAGGAGGCTGTTTATAACAATAACTACAGTTGAATGGGCAGTTTTCATGCTTGTAAACTGTTTAATAAATATAACCAAAGCCATCAAAGGTTGAGGAAAGATGTACACGTTCGTAAGTGCTTGCGTAAGTACTTTCGTGAATCTGGCCCCTGGAGGCCTGAGTTCACTCCTGCTTTACTCCGTTCTCACATTTAAGATCATTTGTTCTTTGTTTTCTCTCTCTCTACTTCCTTCTCTTGTGGTGACTCAAATGTAAATGAATGAGTTGGATGGAGTCTCAAAGTGTGTGAGGTGGTGGAAGTGTCTATGTAAGTGTATATGTAGAGGCTGAATCTCTTGTGAGTGTAGCCAGTTATGTGTAGCTGGGGGCGAACTCCTGTGACCCCTCCTGACCCCCGTGACCCCAGAAGCTGGGGTCACGGGGGTCAATGTCTCCGACTGGCGTTTCCGGTGACTCGGCCTCTCCCCAGGTCTCTCTTATCTCCTTCCCTTCGTCCCTTACTCTCCCCTCAGCCTCTCACTCTCTCTCTCTCTCTCTCTCTCTCTCTCTCTCTCTCTCTCTCTCTCTCTCTCTCTCTCTCTCTCTCTCTCTCTCTCTCTCTCTCTCTCTCTCTCTCTCTCTCACACACACATTCCCTTTTGCCAACGTAATTCAACTTCGGTACAAGTCTCCCGCCGCTCGATAAACAACGTGCTGAGATGCGTGGCTACTGGCGTGTAGGTGTAGCGGCTGGTGGGTGTAGCGGAGTGTAGGTGTAGCGGAGTGTGGGTGTAGCGGAGTGTGGGTGTAGCGGAGTGTGGGTGTAGCGGAGTGTGGGTGTAGCGGAGTGTGGGTGTAGCGGAGTGTGGGTGTAGCGGAGTGTGGGTGTAGCAGCTCCGAGAACACTCTATCGAGCAGCCAATCAACACAACACTCTAAAGAGCTAAGACTCTAGGGGAGTCTTGGAACTATTGTACCTAATTTTAATAACTCTTTACAGAATCTAATTACATCTCTTCATAGTTTGATAATTACAGCTCTCTCATTAGCGTCTGATAACAACCAACACTTTATCCCGTCGTAGTACTAATTAATCCCTAAATAATAACTATTGGAATTATATGATTTACTGAACGTCATCTTTGTATAATACCTTAGAGGTGAATCTAAGGAGACTCTAGAGGTGAATCTAGAGGTGAATCTAGAGGTGATCAGAATTAGAAGGTAGCGGAATGCGAGGATAAGGATTAAGGATAGGACGGGGGAGGGAAGGAATGGTGCCTAACCACTTAGGACAGTCGGGGATTGAACGTGGACCCGCAAGGAGCAAGAGCGTCGCTCTACCGTCCAGTGTGCAAGGGGATTAAGGAGAGTTATGAGGGTCGTATGATAAGATGTTGTTGGTTTATCTCTCTCTCTCTCTCTCTCTCTCTCTCTCTCTCTCTCTCTCTCTCTCTCTCTCTCTCTCTCATGAGCTCGTGCAATCACTAAGAGTGTCTCGGTTTATGAAAATGGTGGCCCGGGGGGGGGGGGGCTCGTCAAAGATACTATTCCAAGACTTAAACTTTTGAGAACTCGTAAAAGTTACTCGTTGCAAAAGTTAGTATTTGCAGGGATTCGTAACTAATGTATATATATATATATATATATATATATATATATATATATATATATATATATATATATATATATATATATATATATATATATATATATATATATATACACGTATTTTGGGACGTGTAGACGCATTTTGGGACGTGGAGACGTATTTTGGGACGTGTAGACGCATTTTGGGACGTGGAGACGTATTTTGGGACGTGTAGACGTATTTTCAAACTTAGAGACGTATTTTCAAACGTGGAGACGTATTTTCAAACGTGGAGACGTATTTTCAAACAGCCCGGTTGGTCCGGCACTCCTTGGAGGAAACAATCTAGTTTCCTTTTGACGATGTCCACGGTTGTTCCGGCAATATTTCTTATGCTCGCTGCGAGGACGTCGAACAACCGCGGACCTCTGATGTTTATTCAGTGTTCTCTGATTGTGCCTATGGCACCTCTGCTCTTCACTGGTTCTTCACTGTTGGTATCACATTCATGAGGAATTCGTTTGGGTTATCGTTCTTCAGTGTATTTTGTGATTCACTGCAAAGGGAAGCGTATTGTATCCTCTTTATTTCACTCATTTCTCTGTTGTCATCTGAAAATTGCATCTCCCTTGCACAGAAACCCAGTGTTAGATGTAGTGTTCTAAAAAATTTTTTAAGAGAAAAAAAGTATTTTGGATTCATCTCTATTTCACTGATGGCCTATTGCTCTATGCCTCACTTGGGATTTTATATGATTCCTGTAGCTTTAGCCCAATCGTTTCTATTTCACTGCATAACTCTGGGAGTAACAATAGGAAGCATCCATAACTGTGGGGGATTAATCATTATAATCCCGAAACGAGGTCGAGTTACGAGAGTAAGAAGGTCAATAGAACGAGGTCAATAGGTAATAGAACAAGGTAAATAGGTCAAAGGAACGAGAAGGTCAATAGGTTAATAGATCGAGCCTTGGAAACACTTATATTAATGATCAGAGCAGATAACAGCTTCCTGAAGATAAGGAACTCAAGAGTTGAATACTTATGGGACAGTAGAGGAGAGGGCCACGTAACTATATTGAAGGATTGCGTCAATTACCCGTCTGCTGAGTAGGATGGATCAGCCTCCTGTCTGCTGAGTAGGATGGATCAGCCTCCTGTCTGCTGAGCAGGATGGATCAGCCTCCTGTCTGCTGAGCAGGATGGATCAGCCTCCAGTCTGCTGAGCAGGTTGGACCAGCCTCCAGTCTGCTGAGCAGGATGGATCAGCCTCCTGTCTGCTGAGCAGGATGGATCAGCCTCCAGTCTGCTGAGCAGGTTGGACCAGCCTCCAGTCTGCTGAGCAGGATGGATCAGCCTCCTGTCTGCTGAGCAGGATGGATCAGCCTCCTGTCTGCTGAGCAGGATGGATCAGCCTCCAGTCTGCTGAGCAGGATGGATCAGCCTCCTGTCTGCTGAGCAGGATGGATCAGCCTCCTGTCTGCTGAGCAGGATGGATCAGCCTCCTGTCTGCTGAGCAGGATGGATCAGCCTCCTGTCTGCTGAGCAGGATGGATCAGCCTCCTGTCTGCTGAGCAGGATGGATCAGCCTCCTGTCTGCTGAGCAGGATGGATCAGCCTCCTGTCTGCTGAGCAGGATGGATCAGCCTCCTGTCTGCTGAGCAGGTTAAACAAGAACGTACACTGTATATTATCCTGAGCTCGACGGCCTATTTGGCTAATTACTCACCGCAAACAAGATCGTGTTACCTAAAGCAGACGAACGTTTTCCCAGGCAGACGACGAGGAGAGAGGCGAGGCAGTGTAGGCGGAAGACCACATTTCTGCGTTAACCCTCAAGGAGACATGCTCACTATATCAAAGATTATCTTAAAGTGTATTATGACAAAAGGGATTTGAGAACCGAGAGACGGTGAAACAGTAATTCGTTGGATTGATCTGGTGAGCAACAGAAGCGCCAGGAATCGTTTGAATTAGAGTTAGAAATTGCTGGTTAACTTCTAACGAGAGAGAGATTTGAGAATGGTCCAGGACGGACCGAAACGTCGTCGTCCCCTCACCTAGTGTGTGGTCTGGTCAACTAACTAGAAGTTGACTTAGACTAACTAAGGTCTAAGATAGAAGTTAGAAGGTTGTCTTGAGTTTGTGGAAAAGTCTTCAGGAAGAAAAAGAAAATGGGTAGAGGTTATGAGAGTGATATTTAGCAGAAGACGAGAGGTGGTTGTTGAGTTCATAAACGATAGTTCACAACGTTTCCTTTTTGAAGATGCGGCAGTGTTGCGAGGCGCTCTCTCTCTCTGTCTCTCTCTCTCTCTCTCTCTCTCTCTCTCTCTCTCTCTCTCTCTCTCTCTCTCTCTCTCTCTCTCTCTCTCTCTCTCTCTCTCTCTCTCTCTCTCTCTCTCTCTCTCTGTCTCTCTCTCTCTCTCTCTCTCTCTCTCTCTCTCTCTCTCTCTCTCTCTCTCTCTCTCTCTCTCTCTCTCTCTCTCTCTCTCTCTCTCTCTCTCTCTCTAAACCGCCGTGATGTAGGTCGTCCTGGGAGAAGTACAACATGCTGGAGGTGTTTACAGTCTTCAGTGCTGATGGTCCAGGAGTGTGTCGTCCGTCAGCCGTCATCCACAACCCATGCGGTACTCAGCCGTCATCCACAACCCATGCGGTACTCAGCCGTCATCCACAACCCATGCGGTACTCAGCCGTCATCCACAACCCATACGGTTGTCAGCCGTCATCCACAACCCATGCGGTTGTCAGCCGTCATCCACAACCCATGCGGTACTCAGCCGTCATCCACAACCCATGCGGTACTCAGCCGTCATCCACAACCCATGCGGTTGTCAGCCGTCATCCACAACCCATGCGGTACTCAGCCGTCATCCACAACCCATGCGGTACTCAGCCGTCATCCACAACCCATGCGGTACTCAGCCGTCATCCACAACCCATGCGGTACTCAGCCGTCATCCACAACCCATACGGTAGTCAGCCGTCATCCACAACCCATGCGGTACTCAACCGTCATCCACAACCCATACGGTAGTCAGCCGTCATCCACAACCCATACGGTACTCAGCCGTCATCCACAACCCATACGGTACTCAGCCGTCATCCACACGGATGTAACTACTTACTGCTAGGCGAAGAAGAGCATCAGGGTCAAAAAAGATCTGCCCATTTGTTTCCACCTTCGCCGGGGATCGATCCCCGGACCCTAAAACTACGAATCCTGAGCGCTGTCCACTCAGCCGCCAGGTCCCATCAATGTATGTGTGTATGTCTGTGTTATTCATCAATATATAACCCATCCACTTAAACCCTTCTGACACGCTAACACTATCTTAAAACTAATTTTTTTTTTTCATATCATGAAAAATTTTAGTGCAAGGCTTCAGTCTCATACGTCAGGCTGCGAGCAGCCGCGTCTAACAGCCTGGTTGATCAGTCCAGCAACCAGGAGGCCTGGTCGACGACCGGGCCGCGGGGACACTAAGCCCCGGAAGCACCTCAAGGTAAGGCGGTAGGGCAGAAGAGAATCCTTACGGGGGTTGCAAGTCATTTGTTTTTGTATGAAAGTAAAGGTAGTTTACCGAGGCATTTTCAGACTTAATTGCTTGTTTATGGAGTGATTAAGGGTAATTGGGTCATTCACTGAGTCAGGTTTGTAGAGGAACTGCACAGTGAGTATTTATTTCGACATAACGGCCTTATGAGACATTGTATTTATGAGACATTGTATTTATGAGACATTGTATTTATGAGACATTGTATTTATGAGACATTGTATCTATGAGACATTGTATTTATGAGACATTGTATTTATGAGACATTGTATTTATGAGACATTGTATTTATGAGACATTGTATTTATGAGACATTGTATTTATGAGACATTGTATTTATGAGACATTGTATTTATGAGACATTGTATTTATGAGACATTGTATTTATGAGACATTGTATTTATGAGACATTGTATTTATGAGACATTGTATTTATGAGACATTGTATTTATGAGACATTGTATTTATGAGACATTGTATTTATGAGACATTGTATTTATGGGACATTGTATCTATGAGACATTGTATTTATGAGACATTGTATTTATGAGACATTGTATTTATGAGACATTGTATTTATGAGACATTGTATTTATGAGACATTGTATTTATGGGACATTGTATTTATGAGACATTGTATTTATGAGACATTGTATTTATGAGACATTGTATTTATGAGACATTGTATTTATGAGACATTGTATTTATGAGACATTGTATTTATGAGACATTGTATTTATGGGACATTGTATCTATGAGACATTGTATTTATGAGACATTGTATTTATGAGACATTGTATTTATGAGACATTGTATTTATGAGACATTGTATTTATGAGACATTGTATTTATGGGACATTGTATTTATGAGACATTGTATTTATGAGACATTGTATTTATGAGACATTGTATTTATGAGACATTGTATTTATGAGACATTGTATTTATGAGACATTGTATTTATGAGACATTGTATTTATGGGACATTGTATCTATGAGACATTGTATTTATGAGACATTGTATTTATGAGACATTGTATTTATGAGACATTGTATTTATGAGACATTGTATTTATGAGACATTGTATTTATGAGACATTGTATTTATGAGACATTGTATTTATGAGACATTGTATTTATGAGACATTGTATTTATGAGACATTGTATCTATGAGACATTGTATTTATGAGACATTGTATTTATGAGACATTGTATTTATGAGACATTGTATTTATGAGACATTGTATTTATGAGACATTGTATTTATGAGACATTGTATTTATGAGACATTGTATTTATGAGACATTGTATTTATGAGACATTGTATTTATGAGACATTGTATTTATGAGACATTGTATTTATGAGACATTGTATTTATGAGACATTGTATTTATGAGACATTGTATTTATGAGACATTGTCTTGTTATATAATTTATTACTTTATAATCCTGATTAAGCTTTTGTAAAATAGGTAAATGTACTTTTGAGTTTGTTAGTCTCATATCATTTGTCCTCTTAATTGCTTTATGTAATGGAAATACAACTTTTTTCGACAGTTTTATGTTTTAAAATAAATTTGTATGAAATTTGTTATACAAGATGGATAGCTAAGCTAACCCATGTAGACTACGCTGTTTAAGCTAACCCATGTAGACTACGCTGTTTAAGCTAACCCATGTAGACTACGCTGTTTAAGCTAACCCATGCAGACTATGCTGTTTAAACTAACCCATGTAGACTACGCTGTTTAAACTAACCCATGTAGACTACGCTGTTTAAACTAACCCATGTAGACTACGCTGTTTAAACTAACCCGTGTAGACTACGCCATTTAAACTAACTCATGTAGACTAAACCATTTAAACTAACCCATGTAGACTACGCCGTTTAAGCTAACCCATGTAGACTATGCCATTTAAACTAACCCATGTAGACTACGCTGTTTAAACTAACCCATGTAGACTACGCTGTTTAAACTAACCCATGTAGACTACGCTGTTTAAACTAACCCATGTAGACTACGCTGTTTAAACTAACCCATGTAGACTACGCTGTTTAAACTAACCCATGTCGACTACGCTGTTTAAGCTAACCCATGTAGACTACGCTGTTTAAACTAACTCATGTAGACTAAGCCATTTAAACTAACCCATGTAGACTAAGCCATTTAAACTAACCCATGTAGACTAAGCCATTTAAACTAACCCATGTAGACTAAGCCATTTAAACTAACCCATGTAGACTACGCTGTTTAAACTAACCCATGTAGACTACGCTGTTTAAACTAACCCATGTAGACTACGCTGTTTAAACTAACCCATGTAGACTACGCTGTTTAAACTAACCCATGTAGACTACGCTGTTTAAACTAACTCATGTAGACTACGCTGTTTAAACTAACCCATGTAGACTACGCTGTTTAAACTAACCCATGTAGACTACGCTGTTTAAACTAACCCATGTAGACTACGCTGTTTAAACTAACCCATGTAGACTACGCTGTTTAAACTAACCCATGTAGACTACGCTGTTTAAACTAACCCATGTAGACTACGCTGTTTAAACTAACCCATGTAGACTACGCTGTTTAAACTAACCCATGTAGACTACGCTGTTTAAACTAACCCATGTAGACTAAACCATTTAAACTAACCCATGTAGATTAAGCCATTTAAACTAACCCATGTAGACTACGCTGTTTAAACTAACCCATGTAGACTACGCTGTTTAAGCTAACCCATGTAGACTACGCTGTTTAAACTAACTCATGTAGACTACGCTGTTTAAACTAACCCATGTAGACTACGCTGTTTAAACTAACCCATGTAGACTACGCCGTTTAAGCTAACCCATGTAGACTACGCCATTTAAACTAACCCATGCAGACTAAGCCGTTTAAATTAATCCATGTAGACTACGCCATTTAAACTAACCCATATAGACTAAGCCAATTAAACTAACCCATGTAAGCCAAACAGTTTAAACTAACCAGAGTAAACTAAGCAATTCAAATTAACTTGTGTAAACTAACCCATTTAAACTCCCCCATTCAAAGTAAACCATTTAAACTAATCCGAGTAAACTAAATCATATATACAGTAACCGAATTATAAATATTCAACCATTTAGGAATACATTTTTGTATTTTTAATGTATTTGAATTTATTGATCAGTTGAATTATTTTTTTGGGGGGGCAAAGATTGATATTTTTTTAATATTTATTTTAATATTAATTTTAATATTAATTTTAATATTAATTTTATCAATTTTTTTGATCATTTCTGAACCTCGAACCCGATACCTTATCTGCTGTTGTATATGTTATATATTTGACTGTTATCTTAATTTGTCTCCTTCCATTTCACCCTCTATCTCTCTCTCTCCGTCTCTCCATTCCTCCCTTCTCCTCTTCTCTCTCTCTACGTGTCTCTATTCCTTCCTCCTTATGTCTTTCACCTCCTCTTTTCCCCTCACCCTCTATGTCTTCCTATTTTGCTAAGTTTACCACTGACAGTTTTTTATAGAAATTGGGGTCTTGAAAGTTAATTGGTCTGGTTAGTACTAATGGGGGATGTTTAGTCTATTTGTGTTCCAATTAACTTTGAAGTTTTGAACGGTGTACCTCTAGAAAATTCTTGTAATTTTGGTTTTAATAGTAAAGAGCTTACCACAATGTTAAGAGATTCTAGCTAACGATCCAGTTTTTTTCATTTAATGTACAATTAAATGGAAAAAAAATATATGAGGTTTTGTACATTATGATGTACAGAGACATCATATAATGCCTTAATGATGTCATTTCATGATGTCACATGTGTGGGCGTGGGTGCCTTAACCTAACCGGACCCAACCTAACTTAACGAAAATAAGAGCCACGATATTGTCATCACAAATATAAGAAAATTCACTTTTGTAAACAGAGGTTATCTTGAGGTTATCTTGAGATGATTTCGGGGTTTTAGTGTCCCCGCGGCCCGGTCCTCGACCAGGCATCCACCCCAATGAAGCAGCCCGTGACAGCTGACTAACACTCAGGTACCTATTTTACTGCTAGGCAACAGGGGCATAGGGTGAAAGAAACTCTGCCCATTGTTTCTCGCCGGCGCCCGGGATCGAACCCAGGACCACAGGATCACAAGTCCAGCGTGCTGTCCGCTCGGCCGACCGGCTCCTAGACGGCTCCTTGAGTGGTAGACGGTTGGAACAAGTTAAGTGAGAAGGTGGTGGAGGCCAAGACCGTCAGTAGTTTCAAAGCGTTATATGACAAAGAGTGCTGGGAAGACGGGACACCACGAGCGTAGCTCTCATCCTGTAACTACACTTAGGTAATTACACTGGTGTAGGTTAACGATCGTACTACCTTGTTAGGGTCGTTCTACTTCCTCGCCTGTTTATTCCCTCTTTGTCTTTTGTTTATCGTATTACTACTCGATATTTTGGCTCAAGTTGTGGAGGGTGGAAGGGTGGGGAAGGTGGACAGAAGCATGAGGGGGAGAGGGTGCCACAGTGATGGTGGTGGGCGGGGATGGGTGTCAGTGGGTGGGAATGGGTGGTAGTGTAACACAATGACGCCATCTCGGGCTATACATCACAGTGATTGACAAATCTATTATACAGCATTACGGTTGGATTGTCCCCCCCCCCCACTCCCCCCCCCCCTCCTTAGACGATTCAACTCCTCCTTTAAGGCCTCTTGAATCCCTTTAAATCCCTTGTTGTAGTTTTATTTCATATTTTCTTTAAGCTTTTCATATTTTCTTTAAGCCTGTCCGATGTGCAATGGGCAGTATAGTTATCATCGTTTGTGTGTGTTCTCAGCCACACATGTGACCTGATATCTTCTTACCCTCAGGTAGATGAATAGTCGATGAATAAAGTTGAATAAAAGCTGAAAGTTGATGAATAGTGTTGCAGCGGTTGTCATATCTTCCCTTCTGTATGTGGAGGTTAATGGGTAGACATCAGAATAGGTTGAGCTTCAGCAATGAAGTAGATAGTTGAAATAGAGATTCCAGCGCCAAGCACACTACCCTGTGGAATGCTGGTGATCTCTCTCTCTCTCTCTTTCTCTCTCTCTCTCTCTCTCTCTCTCTCTCTCTCTCTCTCTCTCTCTCTCTCTCTCTCTCTCTCTCTCTCTCTCTCTCTCTCTCTCTCTCTCTCTCTCTCTCTCTTCTAGTTCGTTCTCTCCCAAATAAAACATTCCTGGCGCTCTCTCTCTGTAAATTCTAAGTCATGGAATTTGCTGACTCTCCCCAGTTAGGAAGCTGGAGGAAATTTTGGTGTATGTCTGGGTAAATCTTCAAGCAATAAGGAGGCTGCTGTAGGGGGGAAGAGAGAGAGAGAGAGAGAGAGAGAGAGAGAGAGAGAGAGAGAGAGAGAGAGAGAGAGAGAGAGAGAGAGAGGAGTCAGTAACATATCATGTCTGTGTATGAAGAGACAAGACCCACTGAGGAAACTTAGACCGTGGGAACACGATATATAAGCGAGCGAGGCAGAGGACAGAGCATGGAGGGGTGCGTGCTAGGGCGGGGTGGGGGGTGAAAGGGAGTAGGGGTGCACAAGGGAACTGTTGTGTCTGGCCGAACTATACAAACAAAATTGCATTCCGTTCTGGGATTGGGAGGGGTAATAGGGCAGGTTGGAAGGGGGGTGGGGTGGGGGTGGGGGGTTAGGTGGTGTCTAATCTACAGGTTTGACAGGATACAGTTCCTGTTTGTCTGCCTGCCTGCCTGCCTACCTACCTACCTGCCTGCCTACCTACCTACCTACCTACCTGCCTGCCTGCCTGCCTGCCTGCCTGCCTGCCTACTTACCTACCTACCTACCTACCTGCCTGCCTGCCTGCCTACTTACCTACCTACCTACCTACCTGCCTGCCTACCTACCTACCTACCTGCCTGCCTGCCTGCCTGCCTGCCTGCCTGCCTGCCTACTTACCTACCTACCTACCTACCTGCCTGCTGCCTGCCTACTTACCTACCTACCTACCTACCTGCCTGCCTGCCTGCCTGCCTGCCTGCCTGCCTGCCTACTTACCTGCCTGCCTGCCTGCCTGCCTGCCTGCCTGCCTGCCTGCCTGCCTGCCTGCCTGCCTGCCTAGCTGCCTGCCTGCCTGCCTGCCTGCCTGCCTGCCTGCCTGCCTGCCTGCCTGCCTAGCTGCCTGCCTGCCTGCCTGCCTGCCTGCCTGCCTGCCTGCCTGCTTGCCTGCCTACTTACCTACCTACCTGCCTGCCTGCCTGCCTGCCTGCCTGCCTACCTACCTACCTACCTACCTACCTACCTACCTACCTGCCTGCCTGCCTGCCTGCCTGCCTGCCTGCCTACTTACCTACCTGCCTGCCTGCCTGCCTACCTACCTACCTACCTACCTACCTACCTACCTGCCTGCCTGCCTGCCTGCCTGCCTGCCTGCCTGCCTGCCTGCCTGCCTGCCTACTTACCTGCCTGCCTGCCTGCCTGCCTGCCTGCCTGCTTCAGGCGATGTTTGATGCTTGCCTACCTCCTTTATTCGCCTACTCTCACTTTCCAATATTCACTCGCCTTGTGAGGAAGCTATTACTGGGTGCCGAGGACATCTCCATCTTATGAAGGAGAATGTCTGTCTGCTCGAGGCTGGAGGCCGGGTGTAGTTGCATTAGCCTTCTGCAACTTTTTACAGTGATTGCATGGCGTGGTTGGGGCGTCGACCCTCATGACCCTCCTTCAGGAAGATTCGCTTCTATTTCGACAACTAATGACTCCTATGAAGTCTGAAATGTGGGTTTGATTGTCCATAGAGTGTTTACCAACGGCTTCCACGGCTCTTGTCCACTTTGGACCATTGTTGATTCTACGTTACTCGGGTATGTTTGTCCCACTAGGAGAGAGGGAGGGAGGGAGGGAGGGAGGTAGAATGTGAGGGAAGGCGGTGGAATGGGTGAGAGGGAGGGATAATGGGGAGAGGAAAAGGAAGGGAGTGAGGGAATAGACTTTACCAATCCTCCAATCGTGAAGTTACAAATCTGCAAGAAAATGATAAGTTGTTTTCAAGAACCTTTCAAACAAAAGATGCAGTACCAATGTTGATACTTTTCAAGACGCTAGTGCTCTCTAGAGTGGAATACTGTTGCTCAGTAACAGTCCCTTTCAAAGCTGGAGAAATTGTTAAGCTGGAGAGCGTGCAGAAATCTATTACTGCTAGAATCCACTCAAAATATCTAAACTTGGGACCTATTAAAATACTTAAATCTGTATTCACTTGAGCGAAGACGGGAGATATACATAATAATTTGCACATGAAAATAATAGAGGCTGGTCCCAAACCTGCACACAGAAATAACACCACATGAGACCAGGAGGCATGGCAGGATGTGCAGAATACCCCCGTTGAAAAGCAGAGGTGCAACAGGTACTCTGAGAGAGAACTCTATCAACATCAGAGGCCCGAGACTGTTCAACACGCTTCCACTACACATAAGGGGCATAACTGGCCGACCCCTCACAGTGTTCAAGAGAGAACTATCAACATCAGAGGCCCGAGACTGTTCAACACGCTTCCACTACACATAAGGGGCATAACTGGCCGACCCCTCACAGTGTTCAAGAGAGAACTATCAACATCAGAGGCCCGAGACTGTTCAACACGCTTCCACTACACATAAGGGGCATAACTGGCAAACCCCTCACAGTGTTCAAGAGAGATCTGGATAAGCACCTCCAAAAGCATACCTGATCAACCAGGCTGTGATTCACACGTGATGCTGCGAGCAGCCGCGTCCAACATCATGGTTGACAAGACCATCAACCTGAAGGCTTGGTCAGAGACAGGGCCATGGGGACATTGATCCCCGAAATCAACAGAAGGAAACAGCAAGGGAAGGTAATCCCTACCCATCAATGTTGGGCACATACCCAACAGTAATTACTGTTAAAAATAGGAGGAACCTAACTGCAAGCATCTGGCTTCCAAACCGTATAGACAGACATTTCCATGTATAGATATATATATAAACATTTTGTTTCAAAGAGCTCAATACTAATATTCAAAATGGTTGAAAACTTCCGACATCAAGTCTCGCTCAATAACTTGAGTTTTGTAATTGTTATGGTACTAATACTCACAGGTGAGGGAGGCTGCATCTCCCTCCTCCTACCGGGGCATCATTATCTCAAGCAGCTCTGGCTTGTATTCCCATCTCTCTCTTCCAAGTCTTCCAATACTTTTTAATGAGACGAACTGTCGCAATTTTCTATTATTGTTTGCTGAACAATCTGTGCATATTTAATGTGGGGTACCCCGGCTGTACCCGGGTCTCTCTCTCTCTCCCCTCCCCTTCTTTCTTCCATTCTT
>NC_091242.1:3746841-3766841 GCF_040958095.1 Procambarus clarkii | reverse complement strand
CCAGGCTGTGACTCATACGTCAGGCTGCGAGCAGCCGCGTCCAACAGCCTTGTTGATCAGTCCAGCAACCAGGAGGCCTGGTCGACGACCGGGCCGCGGGGACGCTAAGCCCGGAAGCACCTCAAGGTAAGGCAGGTGTATCCTGAAGACGAGTGCATATCTTTTTCAAGAGGTACTTAGATAAGTTCTTGTAAGAAGTGCCGGACCAACCAGGCTGTAGTGTATACGTAGGCCTGCGGGCCGCTCCAAGCAACAGCCTGTTGGACCAAGTTACCGCAAGTCGAGGAGGCCTGGTCGACGACCGGGCCGCGGGGACGCTAAGCCCCGGAAGCACCTCAAGGTAACCTCAAGGTGGCCTCAGGCCGGGCTCGGGGAAGCAGAAGAACTCCCAGAACCCTCTCCAGGTATATTTCAACGCACTCTTACTCTGCTTCTGCCCGCCCACATGGCCGCCCACACGCCCACTCCAGAAACAGAGGGACGAGTGTATCGCCCACAACGCCGGGGAGACGAACCCACATGTTGCTACTGCTGCATCAAGTGCAATTCCCAATTTGCAATTCTGAAAGCACGGCTTCAATGGAAATGACGGTGCCAGGCGTGATGGAGGCGAGAAATACTGGGTTTGGCGACCAATTGAGTATCAGATCAAGGAAGGGAAGGGGGAGGGAGAGGGGAAGGAAACAGTGGGAAAAGGGAGGGGCGGAACGAAGTGGAGGAGATGGGAAAGGTGGAGTGAAGTATAGGAGGAGGAAGAGTGTGAGAAGGGATGGTGGGAGGAAAAGTGATAGTAAAATATAGTAAGAGATAGAAGAGGAATGAACATGAAGGGAAAGTGAACATAGTTCACCATCCTTTCTACTCCTTATAGTGAAGAATTACAGTCTGTTTGGAACTGAATTTCGATATTCCTCATACTGTTATAGTTACTCCTCAACCTCCCCTACTTCCTCCCCCTTCACTCAAACCTAAACACCCTCCCCACACTCCCTCAGGGGCAGGAGACTTCCCCCTCCTGAATAAGCACTCGGCTCCTATCATTCGCAACATAACATCAAGTTGGATTAGAGTAGCGAGAGTGTCGACTTTGAGTGTCTGAGGAGACACAAGGTCGACACTCGTGTGACAGGTGCATGGACATGACAGGTGCAAGGGTATGACAGGTGAAAGGACATGACAGGAGGAGAGATGGTCTCAGTGTTAACACCTTGGTCATGTTGGTCTTGTGGGTGAAGGTGACTTGGTCTGCTCCTTTCTTGGTCTGCTCTCTCTCCTCTCTCTCTCTCTCTCTCTCTCTCTCTCGTGAGAAAGAGAGAGAGAGATTTTAACGCGCGACCAATTGATAGTCCCCGATATGTGGAGCTACTGCCATGACGCTACCATATCCTTGACACTGCCTTGCCATCTCTGCCATGACACCATCACGGCCAAAAACATTCTGACACCACTGTATGCAGTTGGATTCTGTAAATTCAGATTCATAGTGTTATGTAACCTCTAACCTTCCCGAACCCCACCCAAACTCGACATTTGTAACCCAGACGACACACACGTCCCTTCATATCCTGCCTGGTCGAGCATCAGTGGCTAGGTCAGAGATATTTTTAGCTGCCTTTGACGTACATTTAAGATGAATGATGTTGATAGTGTAGAGAAAAGTTTTTATATTATAATTTATATTGAACTTTTTGTAGTTATATTTAACTGTCATGAAATATATATATATATATATATAATATATATACTAGTGTGTGTGTGTGTGTGTGTGTGTGTTGTGTGTGTGTGTGTGTGTGTGTGTGTGTGTGTGTGTGTGTGTGTGTGTGTGTGGTGTGTGTTCGGGTGCGACTGTTCAGGTCTTCTCTAACGGAGCAATTATCGTGTTGGGGAGTAGGGAGGGAGGGAGGGAGGGGGAAAGGCAGACGAAGGGAAGGCTATGGAAGGGGGAGGATAGGGAAAGGGAGAGTACTGGTGCCTAGTTGAAGGGGGGGGGGGGATCAAAGCTGCCGCTTACATTGCCGTTTTTCAGCCAGATATCATGTTATCAGCACTCGTATAGCAGGCGAGATGGAGTGTCCATGGAGGGGGGGGGGTCCTGGGCTTGGGGGGAGGAGAGGTAGAGACGGGTGGGCGGTCCTGGGCTTGGGGGGGGGAGAGGTAGAGAGGAGTGGGGGTCCTGGGCTTGGGGGGGTGAGGTAGAGAGGGGTGGGGGGTACTGGGCTGGGGGGGGGGGGAGGAACCAGGGAGGGCTTTTTTCTAAGGTTACCTGGAGACGAGGTAATGTAATTAGCAGGAAACGCTAAGTCAGTGTGGCTATATAGCACATGAGACGGAGGAGGCAGAGGGAAGGAATGGTGCCCAACCTCTTGACCATCGGGGATCGAACGCGGACCTGCAAGAAGCGAGACCGCCGCTGTACCGACCAGTGCAAGTAGTTTGACATACATAGTGGCTAGAAATAATAATTACCGTACCAGAATTACTTTGATGTTCCTTGATTACTTGAATGTATGTGCATTACATGGATATACTTGAATTATACATGAATATACATTGATTACTTGTATACACTTGCATGTACAGGGATTACTGGAGGTACAGGGATTACTTTGATATACATGGATTACTTGGATGTACATGGATTACTTGGATATACGTGGATTAAATGGATGCACCAATATTGAGAGTCTTTAAAAGAAAGACTTAAGATGGTATGATATACCTAGCAACAAAAGTAAGATGGCTTCCATATAAATAACATTGGCAATGATGAGTCCAAGTTCAGTATAGTGAGTGTGGGAGGGTAGTATAGAAGGATGAGTAAATGGGGGTGAGGTAGATAATAGAGTAAGGGGGGGGGAGGAGGATGAGTAAGGCATGAAGGTCGAAAATGAGACAGAGGGGACGGAGGGGAGTCAGTGAGGGTCAAGGGTGAGTAAGGAAGAGTGAGTGAGAGGTCAAGGGTGAGTAAGGAAGAGTCAGTTTGGCCAGATGAGTCAGAGGAGGGTGGGTGAGTGAGAAATCAGTTAGGTGAGCCGCTAAGAGTCTAGGGTGCTTCAAGGTGAGTAAGTAGAGCCAGTTAGGGCCGAGGGTGAATCAGGGGGGATGGGGGGGATAGCCCCCCTGGCCATAACGCAATAGTCAGGGAGCGAAAACGAATTTGACAGCCACGGAGGGCGCATCCAGATTGCTACATCAATTTCACTCCTGTTGGCTCCAATATTTTTTCCTTTTTTTGGTTTAAAAAAAATGGATTTGCTCGAGTCTGAAGAAAACCTGATTTAGAGTCTGACGTTTTGATGAGCAGTTTCGCCTCTCTCTTTCCCCTCTTAAGTGGTGCTTTTGGACATGAACTTAAGACAATAGAGACCTCGTAACAATGACCCTAGGAGGAGGGTCTTGTTATCTAAGAGTCCCGGTGGTTCTCCGGTTAATCGTGGTGGTTGAGGCAGTTGTACGAGTCACGTGTTATCACAGTTTGTTTAGAGGTGATAACTTAGCTTTGTTTGCATAATTATTATGCATTTAACTGTGTGATTTTGGGATAGTTATCATATAAATCCATTTGCAAGATTTTCCTTCCTTACATTCTGCCTTATCTACGTATCATTCATTGATAAATTTATCAAAGAGGACAAGCAGGAAGTAGTCCTTCAATAGCCGAGCAGTAAGCTAGTGAAATGACACACAGAAACCACAATAGCTTGATGCATCAATGAACAAATCCACAAGGGCCGTGACGAGGATTCGAACCTGCGTCCGAGGGATGCTCTCGCTCTAGGTTCGAATCCTCGTCACGGCCCTTGTGGATTTTGTTCTAGAGGAATGAGCTTGACAAAATTTCACGTAGGCATACTCCGTTCACATATATTAATGAAAAAATTATTTGGAGGTCAGTAGTTTGTAAAGATAACTTGAAACTATAAAACGTGGCCCAGGAGGAAGCACATACCCCAAAAAAGCAATATATATATATATATATATATATATATATATATAATATATATATTATATATATATATATATATATAATATATATATATATATATATATATATATATATATAAACACCAAAAATCCAAACACTTGTTGACTGGAGTAGAACTGACACAAGAGAATTAGGCATAGTCCCCACCCACCCAGAACACGCGGCGGCCTTCCGTAGGGAGAGGAAAAGGTCAGTGAGGGGAAGTGAGGGAAGGTGAGGGGAGGTGAGGACTTCCCCTTCCTGAACAGCAAATGACGGGAAACGAGACGGAATGGTTTTAGGAGAAGGTGAGGTGAATATTAGACGGTAAGGTGTGTGGACAAGTCTATTGACGACGGTAGTTTTGTTCCCAGCCCGTCGAAAGGGACGGGCGTGGGGAGCCGGTGGCTGAGCGGACAGAACACTGTACACGTGATCCTGTGGTCCCGTGCTCGATCCCGGACGCCAGCGACAATGGGCAGAGTCTCTTTCATCCTAATCCCGCTGTTACCTAGCAGTAAATAGGTACCTGGAGTTAGTCAGCTGTCACGGGCTGCTTCCCGGGGGTGGAGGCCTGGTCGAGGACCGTGCCGCTGGGACACTAAGCCCCGAAATCATCTCAAGATAACAAGATAACCTCAAGAAGTAACATACGGGTTCCGAGTGATTGTGAAGCGACACTGCCAGTGAAAACATTCATAAGGTGAAACTAAACGAAACCGGTGTATCATGCGTCTTTTGACAGTACTACGACAAGCGGGAAGCGAGGTCACTTCCCTTGCATCCTGGTAAGCCACGAGAGGGAGGAGGGTTGCAAAGATTATATTGGTATTCCCTAGCAACCCGTCAGTAGATGAAGTCGACGTTCGAACGGAAAAAGAAAGTCGAGAGTTGGCATTCCATGCGGCCCCGATATTTGTCAAATTTTGGCGTGACTGAGGCACCAAGCACAAGAGTACACGTCCCAAATGATGCTGGCAGTTGTGAATACACACCTGGGGCCAGATTCACGAAGCGGTTACGTAAGTACTTACGAACCTGTACATCTTGCCTCAATCTTTGACGGCTTTGGTTACATTTATTATACAGTTACAAGCATGAAAACTTGCCAATCAACTGTTGTTATTGTTATAAACAGCCTCCTGGTGCTTTGGAACTCATTAACTGTTTAATAATTGTAAACAATGCCGCCAAAGACTGAGAAAAGATGTACAGGTTCGTAAGTGCTTGCGTAGCTGCTTCGTGAATCTGGGTCCAGCTCTAGGTCCTCGCTTCTCGTGGTCACAGACCAGGTACCGGGCACAGTGGCATCCCGCTTCCCACTTTGTATACATCGAGACCATAAACAATTTGTGACTCAAACAATTGACTCAAAACAATTGACTCAAACATTAGTCATGCGAACAGTTCTATTGTTGGTTGCTGGTTGGTCAATAAGCACAATAGCTCGGTCGATAGAGTAGAGTTTCGGCCTCACTACACGTAGGGTTCACGGTTCGAGTCTGCTAGACCTCAGGTGAATGGTATAGGCACTTGTCTTGATAACCCTCCAGAGGTTAATAGGCGTTAAACCCACCACCATCATGAGGTCATCACAGCCAGAAGGATCAGCGATTATTGCTCCTGTGTGGAGATGTCGGTCAAGACGGCAATATTTTCTGTAAGGTCAAGACGTGAGAGGTCAACAATGCTTCTCTAGAACGTAGTAATAAGCTTACGTTAGACACAGCTTTGGTTCCATGTAAATATAAGTTGCTTCATGCGGGTCTAATAGGCCTTAATTTGCAAACTGCAGGTCATTTTGAGTAAATTGCAAATAATTTCCATTTTTCCCTTATGGTCACATTTTCTTATAACTTCAAATATGTGCAATCACTTTGAATTGCGCTCAAAAATAGCGCTTAAGAATAATATTTTAAATATCTCCTTATTTTTCAAACTGAAAGTTAATTTCGGTAAAATGTGAAAAATATAAATTTTCCTTATTGTCAAATTTCCTCAAAAATTCCTAAATTTAAAGCTTCAAATATATGCAATCATCGTAAATTACATAACAAATAGAAGTCAGGCATGATATTTTATCCGCCTTATTTTTCAAACTTTAGGTAAGTTTGGACAAAATGTAAAAAATCTCCGTTTTTCCTTATCAATTGACCTTATAAAATGACTGAATTTATTGCATCAAATATATGAAAAGACCATGAAAGTAATCGCACTCAAGTATAAAAGACCATGAAAGTAATCGCACTCAAGTATAAAAGACCATGAAAGTAATCGCACTCAAGTATAATATTTTCAATATCCGTGATAAGTCCTCAGTCTTCACCTGTCCTTAATTTTCAAGCATTTGAGCTATCAGCATCGTCTTGCTCACGTGGTGAAGTATTGTACACAGTGTATGGTATGGCGTATTGTGTTATAGTGTGTATTCAACACAAGGGTCTAGTGGGAAGACAGGCCGTTAGCCATGCAGGCAGGCTGTCAGCCAGGCAGGCAGGCCGTCAGCCAGGCAGGCAGGTCAGCCAGGCAGGCAGGCCGTCAGCCAGGCAGGCAGGCCGTCAGCCAGGCAGGCAGGTCAGCCAGGCAGGCAGGCCGTCAGCCAGGCAGGCAGGCCGTCAGCCAGGCAGGCAGGCCGTCAGCCAGGCAGGCAGGTCGTCACCCAGGCAGGCAGGCAGGCCGTCACCAGGCAGACAGACTGTCAGTCGGTCAGGCAGGTCGTCAGCCAGGCAGGCAGGCAGGTCGTCAGCAGAAAGGCATGAATGCAAAGAGAAACGGATCAGTATTTATCCAGGCAGTGTGGCATACAATGACACTGGCAGAAAGTCGGTGAAACCTGGAGGCAGGTGGAGTGGGAGGGCAGTTGGTACCTGTGCCACTGGAGGTCTTTGAGGTCGAAGCAGTTACCTCGAGGAGCCTCTTGCATGGGCGGGTGAGGGCTCTTAGGCTCGTCATGCACCTCAAGGGCTGTGGTTCCTTTTTCCGGAGTGAACCACCAGGTCCTGCTTGAGAGAACGGGGAGGTACTGGAGCAATCCGTCCTCCTAATAGAACGTCGCATTTTGAACGTATACTCTACCTAAGGGCAAAAATAGTTGTACTTAAAAATGGTAGCGGCTCGCGAAATTGGACAGACTGTCCCCGTTTTCTGTTTTGGGTCCTCTGGTAGGTTAGGGCACTTTAGTGCGACAGTTTCTTGACGTTGAGGTACCTGAGGAGGACGGCTGACGGGAGATAGTTAACAGGTCCTGCTGGACATACCGATGTACTAAAAGGTTAATATCTGAGACCTAAGAACACATTTCCTGCACCTGAGTGAGCTCAGGTCCGGAACCTGAGCTCAACATCCTTTCATTGCTTAAATATTTTCTCATTATTTTGTATTATTTATTTATTTTATTTATTTTTAGGAACGCCCTCTGGGTAGTTAAACGTGAAGTGTGACTACCGTAGAGTTTTATGTATTATTTTAATTTAATTTCTTTTTTATTTTGTAGACATATTGTAAGACTGTATGTGCACTGACTAATATATATTTTCTCTGCTTAATTTAGTGTTCTATGACCTTGCTGTTGAAGGAAAGGGAACTACTCAGGGGGAAAGCGCCAAGCCATTACGACTATACAGCACTGGGAAGGGATCAGAATAAGGATTTGGGATGGGACGAGAGGGAGGTGGGGGACAGTTTAGATTCTAGTAAGTAATAATTTAGAAGATTTATTAAATTTTTAATCAAGACTTTCGCACTATTCACCTCTGGTACAACTGGTCAAGGGACATTGATGTTACAATAAACTGACGTTAGTAAACATTGATCCAAAGTTGATTAGATTGATTGGGTTGGTCTCACGTCCATAATGTTTTATACAATGTTAATATCTTTGATTAAATGTTGCTGGAGGATACTCAGCCTGTTCGTTGCAAGACTGCCTGACTCCACCTCAAACCAATACAGCTAATGGATGTTATGCTGTAACAAACTAGGTTTGTTAACAATGCTGTAGTTAAGCCTTCGCCTTGAATATAATTTCCATGGAACATAGTATGCAAATTAGAGATCACTTGTAAAGACAATTGTTATCTTCCGGTGCTTCAGTCTTTTGAGATAACTTGTGTATGTGATTCTAGTTTGTTTATATATGCTAATTAATGCACAGATGGCACTGTGGGTATGTTTTTGTTACATTAAACTCGTTTGTTATTTGTCGTAGTTAGAGTTTTAGTCTCATTGGTCCCTTCATTACCTGCCACTCACCTTTATCATCTGCTGTTCTACCTTTACCATCTACTACTACACCTTTACTATCTACTCCCCCTTTATCATCTACTACTACTACCACACCTTTTCCATCTACTCCTCCCCCTTTATCATCTACTACTACTACACCTTTTCCATCTACTCCTCCCCTTTATCATCTACTACTCCTCCTTTACTATATAACTTTCACCATCTCCGTCTTCCTTTTCATCTTTACTTGTGCCAACTTGCATGTTTATAATTGTAATATAGTGAGTGCCACTTGTCATAATAAGCAGCAAGCATGATTGATGGCACTGGTGGAGTGCCACTTGTCATCATTAAGGCTGAGAGGTGGCAGTGGTGCATCTGGAGGAGGAGGGAGGAGTACCTGGCTATGAAGGTACACCCACGTCTTTGTGGTCAGATATTCGGGTTTTCATCATTCTCTTTTATCGTCGAAAAGCCGTGTCTATTAGGGATTGTTAACAGACTAATTGTGCGCAAAGAACCTGGTAAAGGTATTTAAAGGTCGAATGTTATCATCCAAGTAGTCGAACTCAGAGCTGTTGGCTCCAGCAGTGTGACTGGCAAGGCCATCCAGCACGTCCTGCTGTTTCCCAATGTCAAGAAAACCTTCAATTTAAAGTGGTCTCTCCTAATGTACCAGAGGAAAACAGAAAACGGGATAGTACGTCACTTTCGCGAGTCGCTTCCATTTCATAGTACGATAATTTTTTGCCTTATGTAACGCATACGATCGAAATACGACGTTCTTTGTAGGAGGATAGGTTGATCAGGCCATCGACCTACTGGCCTATTCAACTCCGAGGGGGATCCACCAGGAGAGAGGTGGATCTGACGGAAGAGGTTGTGCTCTGCTGGAGGTCAGAATGAAAAATTTCGTATACTGAAAGGTAAGAAAATGACAGTTGAATTGTGAGCATGAATACTGGAAGAGGGGGTGAGGAGGAGGGGGGCGGGGGGAGGGTGAGCTTGGGAGGGGTAAAGAGGGTAGTGGGACAGAGAAGGAAAGGTAGAAGGGGGAGAGATGAAGGAAAAAGGTGGGGAGGAAGACAATGTTCTCGAACTTAGACGTCTGACATTGACGGGATTTTCACGTCAGTGAGTGTGTGTGTGTGTTTTCAAAGATCGAATTCCAGCTCCTGGCCTCTCCTGTATACCTCGAGTACGCGTGCGTGTGTGAGCATGCGCGCGGACGCACGTTCAAGTCACCTTTCCTTGTAATAGTACCGTGGGCGTATAGCATTCTCTTACCACCGACGACATGAGACTCGAGCGTGAATAAAACAGCGTTTGGTGAGTGGCGGTCGTTGGTGGGGACGACCTGTCCCTTCTTCCAGGGGCTGACACGTGTACGTGTACGTGTAGTTCGTGTACGTGTAGTACGTGTACGTGTAGCACGTGTACGTGTAGTACGTGTACGTGTAGTTCGTGTACGTGTAGTACGTGTACGTGTAGTACGTGTACGTGTAGTACGTGTACGTGTAGCACGTGTACGTGTTAGTACGTGTACGTGTAGTTCGTGTACGTGTAGTACGTGTAGTACGTGTACGTGTAGTACGTGTACGTGTAGTACGTGTACGTGTAGTACGTGTACGTGTAGTACGTGTACATGTACGCAGGCGATGAGTCACATACGTGGCTGAAGTATGTTGACCTGACCACACACTAGAAGTTGAAGGGACCGACGACGTTTCGGTCCGTCCTGGACCATTCTCAAGTCGATTGTGTACATGTACGTTTTGGTCGTGCACGCATCCACAGGCGCGCGCGCACATGCAATACAGTAGAGGATGATCTAGTCATTCTCCAAAGATGGTCTGAGAAATGGCTACTAGACTTTAACCTTGATAAATGCAAGGTTATGAAAAATAGGAGATGAAGCATGAAGACCTCACAGCATACTCTATACTGAAGTATTGAGTATGCAGCCACAGCATGGAACCCTTACCCAAAGAAGCCCAAAATAAAACTAGGAAAGGTCCGAAAATATGCAAAAAAGGGTCGTTACTGCGCTAAGGAGACTACGAAGAAAGACTGATGGGGGAACAGTAGGAATAGAAAGGGAAAAGTAGGAATAGGGTAGACATGACAATGACATACAAGATACTAAAAAATACTAAAGGAACACACACCTGGCCTCCCAGTCACACTATTAAATCACATACCTAACATATACATGACTAATAGAAGTTCGACATAAAGAGTTATAACTCAGTGTATTACCTTCTATTAGTAATACCCTGTAATATGTAATATCTTCCCTGTTGGAGATATTACATGCAGAACAATCTTCAGACTCAAGAGTGAAAGAATATTTGTATAAAGGAAGTGAATGACATTTGAATATCTTAACATTTACATGCACAAAAATAATGGAGATCTTTACGTGTGTTTTCTCCTCCATTCAGCTTCACGTTGTTAATATTAGCATCTTTATTGGCAAAATTAACATACAATTTTGCCTTATCGGAGTAATTCAATTAGGTCTCACTGCTCTGTGGAGGCTGTTTATATTCACTACCTCACAGGACGGTGAGGGTGCTGGTCATATTCACTGTCTCATTGGACAGTGAGGATGCTGGTCATATTCACTGTCTCATTGGACAGTGAGGATGCTGGTCATATTCACTGTCTCATTGGACAGTGAGGGTGCTGGTCATATTCACTGTCTCATTGGACAGTAACTAGTAAGGTGCACTGTAACTAGTGTGTACTAGTTGCACACTAGTTACAGTGGCTAAGTGTGTACACCACAGTTCTCAAACACTGTTGACTAGTTTGTACATTCACACACACACACACACACACACACACACACACACACACACACACACACACACACACACACACACACACTCACACACACACTCACACACACACACACACACACACACACACACACACACACACACACAAACACACACACACACACACACACACACACACACACACACGTAGTTTCAAAGCGTTATACGACAAAGAGTACTGGGAAGACGGGACACCACGACCGTAGCTCTCATCCTATAACTACATTCAAGTGATTACTTTTATAATAACACAAACACGAAATCTAAAGATTCTACACCAAAATTTATAACAATTTCACTTGAGATCAGTCTCCTACGAAGGCGAGGGACTAGAACTGAAATTCATGCATGGAAATTTCCTCGGCTTCTTAAAAATAATCGATAATCATATTTAATCGATAATCATATTAAACGATATCGAATCATATCGTTCCCGTGCCTTTACCGAGTAAAACTGACAATATAGTACCCGCCATCACCAATATGTCTGCAGACGCAGGCATATTGGCTTGTGTCATCCCCCTGCCACCCCTCTCCACCCACCGTTACCCATGGGAACATATTGGGCTCACTTTCCTAGGATTTAATTAAACCCTCCCTGCCTAAGATGCACTTAAGCTGTTTTGCTGGAAGCGTCAGATGGCGGGCCACGGACCCTCCACACGGGGCCAAGAGCTGAAGCTCAACCACCTTGCAAGTACATCTAGGTGACTACAGACATCTAGATCATAGGAAGAGTGAAACTAACGGCCCCATTACTAGGAGTACCGACCTTATATGCCCCAGTAGTGGTGAAATGTTGCATTTTCTTCACCGTGTAAATCACTAGGGATGTACTCATACAGTTCTGCTTGCCGGGAGGTTGAGCTTCGGCTCATTGGTTCCGCCTCTCAGCTGGTGGTATTAAGAGGGGGAGGCAGCCACCCTTCACATCAGGAGGTAAACTTAAACTGATTTGCCTTAATTATGTCAAATCAGCCTTCCAAGATGTGAATACTAGAGTACAGAGTACCTTCCAAGATGTGAATACTAGAGTACAGAGTACCTTCCAAGATGTGAATACTAGAGTACAGAGTGCCTTCTAAGATGTGAATACTAGAGTACAGAGTACCTTCCAAGATGTGAATACTAGAGTACAGAGTGCCTTCTAAGATGTGAATACTAGAGTACAGAGTACCTTCCAAGATGTGAATACTAGAGTACAGAGTGCCTTCTAAGATGTGAATACTAGAGTACAGAGTACCTTCCAAGATGTGAATACTAGAGTACAGAGTGCCTTCCAAGATGTGAATACAGAGCTCCTTCCTCTTCTAACTCTGCCCTACCCCTCGTGCCTGCCTTCCCTCTTGGCCCGGTCAACAAATCTTCTATATTACTGGAACTCACATAAACAGGGGTGAAAATGGATATTAAGACACTCACTCAAAAGGCTAGGAACGCTACCTTTCTGAAGTGCTGAGTTACAGCCTCTCTCGTCTTGCAATATTGGGCCATGAACTCCTGCATATCTGCGTCTCTCTATGGCCACGTGCTGAGAGAACAGGTACTGAGACAACAGGTGCTGAGGGCCAGGACCTCAGAGGCACGCCTGCAGAACATGCTAGCAGATGCACGCCCAGCATGGAATGATTTAATTTAAGCTAAGAGCTTATGGATGAGGCGTTGGTTAGTGCCCTTGAAGGTTTATGTGTGTGTGTGTGTGTGTGTGTGTGTGTGTGTGTGTGTGTGTGTGTGTGTGTGTGTGTGTGTGTATGTGTGTGTGTGTGTGTGTGTGTACTCACCTAGTTGTACTCACCTAGTTGTGTTTGCGGGGGTTGAGCTCTGGCTCTTTGGTCCCGCCTCTCAACCGTCAATCAACAGGTGTACAGATTCCTGAGCCTGTTGGGCTCTATCATATCTACACTTGAAACTGTGTATGGAGTCAGCCTTCACCTAATGCATTCCATACACACTCCATTGTGTGTGTGTGTGTGTGTGTGTGTGTGTGTGTGTGTGTGTGTGTGTGTGTGTGTGTTAGTAATTACCCACTCTCCAGGTATACTCTGTAGTAATATGCTAATACAGTAATCAGCACCAAGTTATATTAATCATTTGTTTCTGCTCTTTCTGTTAAATCAAGTCATTTCTTCCTTAACTTTAACCGTTCTGCTTTAAACATCCTTGTGTGACCCCAGTCATCAATCTCTGACCCCAGTCACCATTCCCTGACCCCGGCCAGTATTCTCTGACCCCCCACACTTGACCCCAGCTATCTATTCTTGGCAACCAACCATCGACTCCATCGAGTTGGGCCTCATTCATACTTTGACCCATAATATTTATTTCTCCGTGACCTGCCATTCTCACCTTTGACCCTAAATGGTCCTTCGTGACACCAGCGATCACCCCTCCACGACGAAACAATTGAGCGTTGAACAGGAACTGACCAAACTGTTGTGTCTGGCTCGTGAACACGAGGGTGGCACTTGCCGGGGTAAGAGAGAGAGAGAGAGACAGCAGAGACAGAGACAAACTGAGAGAGAGTGAGAGAGTCAAAGAGATACAAAAAGACACAGAGAAATATAGCGAAGGATAGCAAAATCTCTTATAGAGATTAACAATATTTAACAACTGCTTTTGAGGACAATTTTAGAGACAGATCATTAGGAAGCAGAACATTTTATGGACAGAACCATTAGGACGCAGTAGTGACTTTAAAGACAGAACCATACTTAAAATGCCGTCTCTAGACATAACTTAAAATATGACAGGTGCGTTTTAAGATATCCCAAGTATATAATACTCCTTAAAGACAATATTACCCCAACAGAACAAGGCTGACCGAGTGACGGTCAATGCCTTTCTCATGGAGGATTAGAGCGAGAATTTGAAAAGATATCTTCCTCATGCTGTTCTATGGAGGTTAATGAAAAAGATATCTTTTCATGCTGTCTCGTAGACAGGTTGGCAACGGTGCCTCCCGACACCCGGAAGTGAAAATACGAACACTGAAACCATTCAATTAAAAATACAGTGAGCAGTTTTGGTCGAACAACCACGATATATGAATATTTAAGGGAGCGTCTGGCTTACGAAGTTAAAAGTTTAGTTGGGTAATTTCCTGTTGGTTGCCCCCCCCCCCCCCTCCCCTGGTGATTACTGTGTGTTGGTCTGTGTGTGTTGTATTCCTCGTGTGTTGGTCTGTGTGTGTTGTATTCCTCGTGTGTTGTTGTATACCTCGGGTGTTGTATACCTCGTGTGTTGTTGTATACCTCGGGTGTTGTATACCTCGTGTGTTGGTCTGTGTGTTGTTGTATACCTCGGGTGTTGTTGTATACCTCGGGTGTTGTATACCTCGTGTGTTGGTCTGTGTGTTGTTGTATACCTCGGGTGTTGTTGTATACCTCGTGTGTTGGTCTGTGTGTGTTGTATACCTCGTGTGTTGGTCTGTGTGTGTTGTATACCTCGTGTGTTGGACTGTGTGTGTTGTATACCTCGTGTGTTGGACTGTGTGTGTTGTATACCTCGTGTGTTGGTCTGTGTGTGTTGTATACCTCGTGTGTTGGTCTGTGTGTGTTGTATTCCTCGTGTGTTGGTCTGTGTGTGTTGTATTCCTCGTGTGTTGTTGTATACCTCGGGTGTTGTATACCTCGTGTGTTGTTGTATACCTCGGGTGTTGTATACCTCGTGTGTTGGTCTGTGTGTTGTTGTATACCTCGGGTGTTGTTGTATACCTCGGTGTTGTATACCTCGTGTGTTGTTGTATACCTCGGGTGTTGTATACCTCGTGTGTTGGTCTGTGTGTTGTTGTATACCTCGGGTGTTGTTGTATACCTCGTGTGTTGGTCTGTGTGTGTTGTATACCTCGTGTGTTGGTCTGTGTGTGTTGTATACCTCGTGTGTTGGACTGTGTGTGTTGTATACCTCGTGTGTTGGACTGTGTGTGTTGTATACCTCGTGTGTTGGTCTGTGTGTGTTGTATACCTCGTGTGTTGGTCTGTGTGTGTTGTATTCCTCGTGTGTTGGACTGTGTGTGTTGTATTCCTCGTGTGTTGTTGTATACCTCGTGTGTTGGTCTGTGTGTGTTGTATACCTCGTGTGTTGGACTGTGTGTGTTGTATACCTCGTGTGTTGGACTGTGTGTGTTGTATTCCTCGTGTGTTGGTCTGTGTGTGTTGTATACCTCGTGTGTTGGTCTGTGTGTGTTGTATACCTCGTGTGTTGGTCTGTGTGTTTGTATTCCTCGTGTGTTGGACTGTGTGTGTTGTATTCCTCGTGTGTTGTTGTATACCTCGTGTGTTGGTCTGTGTGTGTTGTATACCTCGTGTGTTGGACTGTGTGTGTTGTATACCTCGTGTGTTGGACTGTGTGTGTTGTATTCCTCGTGTGTTGTTGTATACCTCGTGTGTTGGACTGTGTGTGTTGTATACCTCGTGTGTTGGTCTGTGTGTGTTGTATACCTCGTGTGTTGGTCTGTGTGTGTTGTATACCTCGTGTGTTGGTCTGTGTGTGTTGTATACCTCGTGTGTTGTTGTATACCTCGTGTGTTGGTCTGTGTGTTGTATACCTCGTGTGTTGGACTGTGTGTGTTGTATTCCTCGTGTGTTGGTCTGGTGTGTTGTATACCTCGTGTGTTGGACTGTGTGTGTTGTATACCTCGTGTTTGGTCTGTGTGTGTTGTATTCCTCGTGTGTTGGTCTGTGTGTGTTGTATTCCTCGTGTGTTGGTCTGTGTGTGTTGGTCTGTGTTGTATTCCTCGTGTGTTGGACTGTGTATGTTGTATACCTCGTGTGTTGGTCTGTGTGTGTTGTATTCCTCGTGTGTTGGTCTGTGTGTGTTGTATTCCTCGTGTGTTGGTCTGTGTGTGTTGTATACCTCGTGTGTTGGTCTGTGTGTGTTGTATACCTCGTGTGTTGGTCTGTGTGTGTTGTATACCTCGTGTGTTGGTCTGTGTGTGTTGTATACCTCGTGTGTTGGTCTGTGTGTGTTGTATACCTCGTGTGTTGGTCTGTGTGTGTTGTATACCTCGTGTGTTGGTCTGTGTGTGTTGTATACCTCGTGTGTTGGTCTGTGGGTGTTGTATACCTCGTGTGTTGGTCTGTGTGTGTTGTATACCTCGTGTGTTGGTCTGTGGGTGTTGTATACCTCGTGTGTTGGTCTGTGGGTGTTGTATACCTCGTGTGTTGGTCTGTATGTGGAATATCTCGCACTTTGGCTTCCACATATAATTGTTGGGGTTGGTGTCTCTGTGGACAGTCACTCGTGGCAGCCAACCGGTTCCCTCACAAAATGTATGGGGCAGTTAGTTTCTATCCTCCTCCTCCTTACTCCCTTCTTATCTTATTTTCTCACTTTCCTTCTCACTCTTATCTTACTCTCCTGCCTCTCCTCCTCTCGTATCTCTGCCCTTCCCATTCTCTTCCTTTGCCCCCTTTAGCCCATTTCACACAGTGATCTTCTCCTTTCCTCAATTTTCTTCCTCCCCTTCTTCCTTCTTCACCTTTTCTCTCCTGTTTCATCCTACCTTCCCCCTATCCCCCTTTCCTCACGCTGCTGCTGCTGCCCCTTCACCCTATGCTCGTTAATCGTGTACTACACCATTCTCCCCTCACCACCAACCATTATGTGACTCTAACTCCCCAAGTGACCATTTCCCCCCTCACATTCCCCTCCCCATCTCCCCCTCCCCATCTCCCCTCCCATACACTGTCCTCTACAGTAATTATCTCCATTGTCGTCCTTACACCTCACCCAACCTTCACTTCTCTCTCTCTCTCTCTCTCTCTCTCTCTCTCTCTCTCTCTCTCTCTCTCCTCTCTCTCTCTCTCTCTCTCTCTCTCTCTCTCTCTCTCTCTCTCTCTCTCTCTCTCTCTCTCTCTCTCTCCATCCCTCTCATCTCTCCTCTCACTCCTGTCTAGCCAGACATCCATGGAACCACCTCGCTGGCGCGGATTACTGCTTGTGTCTCGCCAGATGGAGCCAGCATCCTTGCATCTCTCTCTCGGTGGGAGGCTGGGAGGAGGAAGAGCAGCCTCGCTGACCACCCTATTGATGGTTGCCAAGATAGTCGTCGAGCAGATTGTATTACTACACCGAGGGCTTGATCTGTTGAGCATGAGAGGCTTGGCATTATCTCGCCTCCGTTCCTGAGCGCCGTAATGTATTGGATGGCGGGCCAGTCTCCGGTAGTGGGGCGGCCCTTTCTCTTTCTCTCTCTCTCTCTCTCTCTCTCTCTCTCTCCTCTCTCTCCTCTCTCTCTCTCTCTCTCTCTCTCTCTCTCTCTCTCTGTGACAGACTGAGGGAGGGGGTGTGAGTGGGGGGTAGGGGGGTTTGACTGGCCTGTCAACCTATGCTCGTAATTATTGCAAGGCAGTTTTAGCACTATTAACCATATCGTCAGAATATCGGGGCTGTAGTGAAATTAATATCACAGAAAAATTGCAGCTTCCACGGAGCAACAGATCTCGACCTGGATAGGTTAGGTAGGGAGGATACGTTAGGTAGGGAGGATAGCTTAGGTAGGTTAGTTAGGTTTCTCCGCTTTTTCTTAAGCAAGACGTAACTTGGACAAAGAAAGGTAAGGAAATACTTGTCCCCAGATAAATTTTGAGCAAAATCTGACCCATCGCTGTTTTCACTAATTTGCATATTTTCGGTATAAAAAGTCGTAATTGAAAACTACAAATATGGGGTTTTATTTGGGAGGGAGGGAATTATCAGGAGAAAGCGTCAAACCATTACAATTATATAACACTTGGAAGTTATCAGGATAAGGATTTGGGATGGGACGTGGAATGTTGCCCAATCACTTGGACAATCGTTTTTTTTTTTTTTCACACCACACACACACCCCAGGAAGCAGCCCGTGACAGCTGACTAACTCCCAGGTCTCTATTTACTGCTAAGTAACAGGGGCACTTAGGGTGAAAGAAACTTTGCCCATTTGTTTCTGCCTCGTGCGGGAATCGAACCCGCGCCACAGAATTACGAGTCCTGCGCGCTATCCACCAGGCTACTTGTCGACACTGTGTGTGTGTGTGTGTGTGTGTGTGTGTGTGTGTGTGTGTGTGTGTGTGTGTGCGTGTGTGTGTGTGTGTGTGTGGTTTGAGAGAGAGAAAAAAAATTAGTATCATTGGCCGTACTCAATTTACATGAAGTATTTTATTAAATAAACAGTGAATTAATTGGTTATTGTTTTGAGTGGCATATCTCTTGTACTTTACACCATAGCCAGTTAGACAGTGCAGTTAACGTCCAGTTAGGCTGTGACTGTCAGTCAAGAAACACAACCCTTTGGTAACCCGTGTACCCGGACGACCAGGTCCAGTCGTTAAGACAGGTCGGTCGTTTGAACCAGTTTTTTACGTGAAGGTGTTGTTACAATCATGGAAGATTTACGCTCTCGCGCCTCTTTCAGGAATAGACTAATGGAGTGCATCCAACGGCACACAAGGGGACGGAAAGAGGGAAATCGAGCTGTGGAGGGGAAGTGAGGAGGTAGCGCAGCGGGAAAATGAGAGGAAATAAGGTCGTTGGTTCGAAGTAAATACGACATGGGGGGTAAAAGAGAAGGGGGGGAACTAAAACATTTTAAAACCGGTTAAAGAAGTGAGGAGATGAAGGTGAGAGAAAGAAATTGTCTTATTCACGAGGTACTTAGTAGTTCACTCAAGAGATCTGTACCTCTTATCTCCATCATGACGGCTTAGTCCGAAGTGCAACGATTTCCTCCACAACAATAATAAAATTAAGAAAATCTACCAGGGCTGTGAGGTGGGCTCGAACCTGCGACCAAGGCATTGCCAGGCCGCATGCTCTAACCGCTGACTTAATTAATAATAACATTAGCTTGAGGACAACCTCGTAGCGGAGGGGTCGCAAAGTCATACAGACTAACCCTCTAAGTGCAGATCTTATATGTGGAGATTAAAGTGCATCTAACCTATGGTTAGGTTAGGTTAGGTTAGGTATGGTTAGGTTAGGTTAGGTTAGGTTAAGTTAGGTTAGATTAGGTTATGTTAGGTTATCCTAGATATATAAAATCCCGGAGGGTGTAGTCTCCAACTTTTTTAAGTGTGTTGGGGTGTTTTTAAGTGTGTTGACCAAAGTGAAGGGACGACGGACGTTTCCGTCCGTCCTGGACCATTCTCAAGTCGATTCTCAAGTTTTTTAAGTATGGTTTCAGAGAGAATTGATTAAATACACCTATAATGACATTGCCTGTCATGTGTCTTTCGACACTAATGTTATGTATCCATGTTTATTTCTTCGTTACTGACTGACTCGTTCTTGTTTCACATTACGTTCCTTAGTGTTTTCTGTAAGTCGATACTTGAATGGGTAGACTGTTCATAAATTAGTAATTTATGAAATAGGCCTCTTGATGCTGGAATTAATGTATTGATACTTAAATTGCTAACGTGATATCGATGACTTGATACTTGATATCTTGACATTTATATTCACATTTTCTATTTCATTTGTTCCCAATTCCAGGAAACAAGGAAATGTTATCCTAATATTGTTATATTTATATATTTTTAAAGGCTACGACAAGATTGCCAATGCGGAAAAAAACTCGAGAAAAAGGGTGAAACTTATATTTAATGCAAATTCTTAGAGAGAATGGCAAGGTGGGCTCGGCTGAGACCTGCTATATTCCGCGGAAATTTAAATAAAACTGCTATGTAGATTCAGAGCAAGGATTCCGATCAAATCTAGATCCTCTATGTTTCTCGCAGAATGTCGTTCATTATTGTGTAGCCTTCAGTGTTTGTTGGGTAGTGTGAAGAAGAGTTCTTGTTGTTGTTTTAGATTTGGCTAATCAGAACGAAGTGTCCATGTAGCACGGGCTATGGTGAGCCCGTTATTGAGTTCGGTTATTCGCGATAACCTTGTTACTCTGATATTTGGGTGAAAGTTTTAAATGGAGGTGGGGTTTCCTTCTTTTTCCCTCTTTCTTTTCGTTCTGTTTTAGTCGTGTTTTTGAA
>NC_091242.1:3739341-3741841 GCF_040958095.1 Procambarus clarkii | reverse complement strand
GACAGACTCCATAGACAGTTTCAAATACAGATATGATAGATCCCAGTAGGCTCAGGAATCTATACACCAGTTGATTCACAGTTGAGAATCGGGACCAAAGAGCTAAGTTCAACCCTCGTAAGCACAACTCGGCAACTACACACACACACAGTTTCACCATATCTATTACGCAGGAACGCCGGGAAACTCAACATTTTTGTTCTGAAAACCCCTAATCTTTTCCCTCTACAATATCTGTTTGAATATATTTATTGACTTAATGGAATTTGGGTACGTGGGGATTTTGTCAGTTTTATTCGCTAGATATTGATAAGTATTACAGAGACCAGTATCATATTTTCAGAGGAAATAGCAAAAGAGACAGATATAATGGAAGACAAATAGAGATAAAAAAAATATAATGGAGATAGTTTTTTTTACTATTAACAAGATAAGGTATATACAGGAATATGCTGCTACCCTATTTTTTATGAAGGATTGCAAAGTGTAGATCAAAAGCTAGTTGTGAGTTCATCTATCATTCCCATCATTCCCATCAAGCAGGTATCATCTCACATGATGGTTAGTCATAGTTGGAAGCTGGAGATACCATGAGATGAGAGATCTCATGGAGATGAGAGACACCATGAGATCTATTAACTTGCAAAGAAAGACGGACAGACAGATATATTGGCAGAGATAGACATAATTAGAGAGAGAGAGAGAGAGATAGAGAGAGAGAGAGAGAGAGAGAGAGAGAGAGAGAGAGAGAGAGAGAGAGAGAGAGAGAGAGAGAGAGAGAGAGAGAGAGAGGCAAATTCAGAAAAGCTAATGTAAATCCAATCAAATATTTAATTTCATTACATGGTTGGTCGAGCCAAATTAATAACTGCTCATGCATGAGGAATATAGCCATCAGTCACCCGTAATCTAACACGATTAACAACGGGCATGCATGGCAACATGATCAACATTAATCATGTATAAGACCAATATGATCGACATTAATCATCAATGACAACTTGCTCAACATTAAACATGTATAAAACCAACAGGATCACATTAATCATGTATATGAGACCTTTATAATTAACATTAATCATGAATAACATGATCAACACTTGTATAACATCACATTGATCAATATTACTCATGTATAACATCAGAATGATGAACTTTAACCAGTGATACTGCAGTTCAACCGCAACCCAAAAATGGTTCCAAATCCCCCTTAGGTTGGAGGAGAAACCATTAACGCGAACAAGCAATAACTATCATGTTGTCCGCAGGGTGTAGGGCCTTGTTACACCTTGTTAAGGGGCTCCTTGGCCAGGTACCAGGTATAAGGACTCCTTACAGGGTCGTTAAGGGCTAATGGTAGATCAAGAGAACAAGCTGATTTGGCAGTGAAGGGGATCGCATGGTATGAAGCAAGAGACCGGGCCTATGGGGACATTAATGCACGGAATCACCTCGACAAGAGCGTGCGTCACTCTCACACACGCACTCACAATTGCGTGATGCATCAAATGAGCTACGATGCAATTGCGTCGTAGCTCAGTCGATTAAGACAGCGTCTGGGATGCTCTCGGACGCAAGTTCGAATCCTCGTCACGGCCCTTGTGGATTTGTTCATTTACACACACACACACACACACACACACACACACACACACACACACACAGATCACTTCGCTGGAAGACAGAAGAGTTAGGGGGGACATGATCACCACATTCAAGATTCTGAAGGGGATTGATAGGGTAGATAAAGACAGTCTATTTAACACAAGGGGAACACGCACAAGGGGACACAGGTGGAAACTGAGTGCCCAAATGAGCCACAGAGATATTAGAAAGAACTTTTTTAGTGTCAGAGTGGTTGACAAATGGAATGCATTAGGGGTGATGTGGTGGAGGCTCACTCCATACACAGTTTCAAGTGTAGATATGACAGAGCCCGATAGGCTCATGAATCTGTACACCTATTGATTGACGGTTGAGAGGCGGGACCAAAGAGCCAGAGCTCAACCCCCGCAAACACAACTAGGTGAGTACAACTAGGTGAGTACACACACACACACACACACACACACACACACCACACACACACACACACACACACACACCACACACACACACACACACACATACACATGTGCGTATTATTCCAATGAGAGAAATAAATGCTGTAGCTCATTCGTTACTGCATGATTCAGCACATTGGAGATTGGAAGCCATATAAAAATATAAAATATTGAACGCTCAGTAATGAAGTTGAAAGGGAAGTTTTACAAGGCTGACTTTTCAATATGAAAACATTCATGAAGTAATTGACTGGTGGACATGGACAGAATTTTCTGTCATTGGCTTTCTGGCACTGGTTGTCTGTCTGTCTCTCTCTGTCTCTCACTGTCTGTCTCTCTCTCTCTCTCTCTCTCTCTCTCTCTCTCTCTCTCTCTCTCTCTCTCTCTCTCTCTCTCTCTCTCTCTCTCTCTCTCTCTCTCTCTCTCTCTCAGATACC
>NC_091242.1:3718010-3738841 GCF_040958095.1 Procambarus clarkii | reverse complement strand
CCCACCCGCATGTGGGTGTGTAGGTTAAGCAGACAGCAGGTGGCTGTAACAGGCAGACAGCAGGTGGGTGTAACAGGCAGACAGCAGGTGGATGTAACAGGCAGACAGCAGGTGGGTGTAACAGGCAGACAGCAGGTGGGTGTAACAGGCAGACAGCAGGTGGGTGTAACAGGCAGACAGCAGGTGGATGTAACAGGCAGACAGCAGGTGGATGTAACAGGCAGACAGCAGGTGGATGTAACAGGCAGACAGCAGGTAGCTGTAACAGGCAGACAGCAGGTGGATGTAACAGGCAGACAGCAGGTGGATGTAACAGGCAGACAGCAGGTAGCTGTAACAGGCAGACAGCAGGTGGATGTAACAGGCAGACACCAGGTGGATGTAACAGGCAGACAGCAGGTGGATGTAACAGGCAGACAGCAGGTAGCTGTAACAGGCAGACAGCAGGTGGATGTAACAGTTAAGCAGACAGGAGAAGGGTGTATAGAGTCAAGGGTGAGTGTGAACAAGCCGCCGTAGTGTCTCGCCAGTTCCCGCTCATTTGCAAGTACAATTTGTTCCCGCTTGTTCATTTGCATGCGACAAATGGCGCTCAATTTTCTGGCGCGGAATTATATGGAATTTAGTTGTCAAGGAAGTGAATTAATTCAGACGCGTTTTATCCTTGATTAAGACGCGTCTTGAAGAGGTGTTTCTACTCGTTGTGTTGCTCTTGCAATCTGAATGTCGGTGTTTGTCAGGGGCGGTTAACGGAAGAGCAATATGGTGGTATCAAGATCATTTAGATTCAGATATCTGAGAAAATTCTGAACTAGAAACAGGGTTGTTGATTTATCCTACAAATTACCGGGTAACGTAACAGATTTGGATGGAGGGATTGTTTCAAGCCGCAGGTTAGACGTATGAATGAGTCTGTAAATAGGAGCTTCGTCATCGAATGGGCTAATTACGCCTTCTGGCTTTGATTATTCTTCTGTAATACATTTGTTAAGTACTTGTACTTTATAGAAATCCATTTACCCCCATTGGAACCAAACGAACCTATACTCCGAATCTCTACTGAAACCTCTGAAACCCCTGAACCTCTGAAACCTCACCCACTGAAGCCTAACGAACCTTAACCCCAAGCCCCCTTCAACCACTGGAACCATCTACACCCATTAAAACCTCTCCCCCTTGGCGGTAAGGGGGGCAAACCTAACCTATTACATTCTATAGTCCCCAGTTCCCATGACCGTCGTTGCATAGTTAATTTGATTGGAAATTAACAGATGAAAGACAAAATAAAAGTGATTATTTCTGCTTGTAGGTCGTTGTTTGTCGCTAATTAATGGTTAGGACAATATTTGGCGGCGTGGCTACCTGTGCTCACAGGTAATCAACTAATGGAACTCCTGTTGTTCTGATTCGGTTTCTTTCAGTGGGGGACTTTTCTTGCTGGAGTTAGTGCAGTGTGTGTGTGTGTGTGTGTGTGTGTGTGTGTGTGTGTGTGTGTGTGTGTGTGTGTGTGTGTGTGTGTGTGTGTGTGTGTGTTTGGTTTGTGTTTCGTGTGTGTGTGTTTGGTGTGTGTACTCACCTAATTGTGCTTGCGGGGTTGAGCTTTGGCTCTTTGGTCCCGCCTCTCAACCGTCAATCAACAGGTGTACAGATTGTGTGTGTGTGTGTGTGTGTGTGTGTGTGTGTGTGTGTGCTTTTATTAACGTTTTGGGAGGTATTGAGTATTTGTGTCTGTGTACTCACCTAGTTGTGCTTGCTGGGGTTGAGCTTCGGCTCTTCGGTCCCACCTCTCAACAATCTGTCAATTGGTGTACAGGTTCCTCAGCCTACTGGGCTCTTATCATATCTACATTTGAAAATGTGTATGGAGTCAGCCTCCACCACATCAATTCCAAGTGCATTCGTGTGTGATGTGCTCTTAAACATTCTAATTCACCTCTGGTTCATTTGGGTGCAATTTCCACCAGTTACTCAAATATAGGTACAATGGTCACTCCTTCCCACGGGGGCTTCTAATTTGACTTTTGTTGTCTGACTCGTTAAGGGTGAATATTAAATCAAGTCCGGCTGGGTCGTCACTACCTCTCGTTCTGTTGGCTTCAGTCACACATTGGCTTACAAGGAAGAGATGTGTGTGTGTGTGTGTGTGTGTGTGTGTGTGTGTGGTGTGTGTGTGTGTGTGTGTGTGTGTGTGTGTGTGTGTGCGTGTGTGCGTGCATTACTAGTCCTAGTATAAACAGAAACATCGCCTGTATTTGCACTTTAACTGCATGGAAAGTCAAGATTCATTAATATGACTGTTTACCTATCCATTAAACTATCGCTGTAATACCCACCATTAAACGTACATTTTATTTTGTAAATAAATCGGCACTTTACTCCTATCATTTTAACGTGAAAAGTAACGTCGCACTGAGATACAATTTCGAGGGTTTGTAAATAGGAATTAATTGGTGATGTGAGGACTGAATTGGAGAGTATCTGTGTGAGTGATTTATACTGTGTTGAGTGGGTAGGGAAGGAGTGAAAGTGTGTGTAACTCTCTCTTAAGACACTCTTAAGAGCACTCTTAAGAGTGTAAGATCCTTTGTTTCCACCATTTTATATATTACTACTTCTGTATATACAATATGTTTTCATGGATGTATTGTGTAATTGCATTTTTTACGGTATTGTATTTTTTTTCTAATGTCAAGATTTGTGAAAATATAACAAATTGCATATATTATTTTGAGAATTATATATAATTTTGTTATAGACCTTTCAAGCATGACTTAATAAGACTCCTCGATGGGGGTATAACATGATATATTATTTATTATATATAAATTAAATATAAAATATAAAAAATGGGGTATAAATAACATGATATATTATTATTTTTCTTCACATAGTACAATATCTTACGAATATTATATCTTACGAATACAATATCTTTGTATTAACTTATGTACGAAGGTAATTAGACAGTTTGCTTCACGTTGAAATTGGACAGTATTGCCCAATTACTGTCCAATTTTCCGGTAACTAGTTATTGTTATTGATTTTATTCATTCAATATGAAAAAATACAATGTCCCCAGTGTATATATTTTCAAAACTTTGACATGTTTCAACAATTATTCATTGGGAGTTTGAAATTGTATCGACTTGTTCAAAGGTCTAATTGCAATTTAGACTTTTGTTGACAAGTATATTAAATAATGGAGTGTTTCATTGGTTGTTTTTCCTATCTTTTCCTATCTTTTCCTATCTACTTCTGTCCCACATTTCCTTCTTATCTCTCCTACAGCCTCTCCCACACTCATTCCTCCCACACACAAACATTCAACCCCCCCCCCCTTACGCCACATACCTGTATCACACTGTATTACGAACGGACGCCATTTAATACATTGAAAGTTTGTATTGTATAATTCTCAATTTTTTCATTACCATGAGTATGTGTTTCTGTGCGTGTGTATGTGTTACCATGAGTGTGTATGTGTTATCATGAGTGTGTATGTGTTACCATGAGTGTGTATGTGTTATCATGAGTGTGTATGTGTTACCATGAGTGTGTATGTGTTACCATGAGTGTGTATGTGTTATCATGAGTGTGTATGTGTTACCATGAGTGTGTATGTGTTATCATGAGTGTGTATGTGTTACCATGAGTGTGTATGTGTTATCATGAGTGTGTATGTGTTACCATGAGTGTGTATGTGTTATCATGAGTGTGTATGTGTTACCATGAGTGTGTATGTGTTACCATGAGTGTGTATGTGTTATCATGAGTGTGTATGTGTTACCATGAGTGTGTATGTGTTATCATGAGTGTGTATGTGCTACCATGAGTGTGTATGTGTTATCATGAGTGTGTATGTGTTACCATGAGTGTGTATGTGTTATCATGAGTGTGTATGTGTTACCATGAGTGTGTATGTGTTATCATGAGTGTGTATGTGTTATCATGAGTGTGTATGTGTTACCATGAGTGTGTATGTGTTACCATGAGTGTGTATGTGTTATCATGAGTGTGTATGTTGTTATCATGAGTGCGTATGTGTTATCATGAGTGTGTATGTGTTACAATGAGTGCGTAGGTGTAATGTTCTCGGTATGAAAAATTAACATGTATCATTTGTCCATTTCCGCAGGTGAGTGAGCGAGAGAGAGGCTGTAGCATCTCATCCCGTCCACAGATGTCAGCCTCCTGCCGCATGTGTCAGCCTCCAGCCGCATGTGTCAGCCTCCAGCCGCATGTGTCACCCTCCAGACGCATGTGTCACCCTCCAGACGCATTTGTCACCCTTCAGACGCATGTTTCACCCTCCAGACACATGTGTCACCCTCCAGACGCATGTGTCACCTTCCAGACGCATGTGTCACCCTCCAGACGCATGTGTCACCCTCCAGACGCACGTGTCACCCTGCAGACGCACGTGTCACCCTGCAGACGCACGTGTCACCCTGCAGACGCATGTGTCACCCTGCAGACGCATGTGTCACCTTCCAGACGCATGTGTCACCCTCCAGACACATGTGTCACCCTCCAGACGCATGTGTCACCTTCCAGACGCATGTGTCACCCTCCAGACGCATGTGTCACCCTCCAGACGCACGTGTCACCCTCCAGGCGCATGTGTCACCCTCCAGACGCATGTGTCACCCTCCAGACGCATGTGTCACCCTGCAGACGCATGTGTCACCCTCCAGACGCATGTGTCACCCTGCAGACGCATGTGTCACCCTGCAGACGCACGTGTCACCCTCCAGACGCATGTGTCACCTTCCAGACGCATGTGTCACCCTCCAGACGCATGTGTCACCCTGCAGACGCACGTGTCACCTTGCAGACGCACGTGTCACCCTCCAGACGCATGTGTCACCCTGCAGACGCATGTGTCACCCTCCAGCCTTCCTAGACGGGGGTATTATAATGAGTAAGAGACATTAAGACAATTAAGAGTGACAAGAAGGGAGGTAATTCCCTTCTTGTTCCGTTTATTCACCCATTGACGGGTGACAGGAACCGTTGTCGGGTGACAGGAACCGTTGTCGGGTGACAGGAACCGTTGGCGGTTGACAGGAACCGTTGTCGGGTGACAGGAACCGTTGTCGGGTGACAGGAACCATTGTTGGGTGACAGGAAGCGTTGTCGGGTGACAGGAACCGTTGTCGGGTGACAGGAACCGTTGTCGGGTGACAGGAACCGTTGTCGGGTGACAGGAACCGTTGTCGGGTGACAGGAACCGTTGACGGGTGACAGGAACCGTTGTCGGGTGACAGGAACCGTTGTCGGGTGACAGGAACCGTTGTCGGGTGACAGGAAGCGTTGACGGGTGACAGGAAGCGTTGTCGGGTGACAGGAACCGTTTGTCGGGTGACAGGAAGCCTGCACTTCAGCGTATCGAGGTCCTCTTTCGGCAAACTTGACTGACTTTCCCCAAGATACCACCCACAACAGTTTCCTAACTCCCGGAGTAACTAACAAAACTCCCCTGTTTTACTGTTAAATTAACAAGAGGCATCAGGCGAAAGGAAACTTGTCCAAATGTTTCTGCCACGCCCGGGGATTGAACGCGGGTCCGTGCGGCGTGAGGTGGGGATGGAGGTTGAAGGAATAAGTTCTGTCTGGTGACGTAGGTTCTAGACGGTCAATCTCGCCGATTTTTTGTTCTACCACAGACGTGGCCAGACATTTACAATGCTAACCAGCATGTGTACGTATTCTTCCCTGTCCATGGATAGGGTTAGAGATCTGGGGCCAGATTCACGAAGCAGTTACGCAAGCACTTACGAACCGTTACATCTTTTGTCAATCTTCAGCGGCTTTGTTTACAATTATTAAACAGTTAATGAGCTCCGAAGCACCAGGAGGCTGTTTATAACAATAACAACAGTTCATTGGGAAGTTTTCATGCTTGTAAACTGTTTAAAAAATGCAATCAAAGCCGTCAAAGTTTGAGGAAATATGTACGCGTTCGTAAGTACTTGCGTAACTGCTTCGTGAATCTGGCTCCCCCACTAGGGAGCCGGGCGGCCGAGCGGACAGCACACTGGACTTGTGATCCTGTGGTCCCAGGTTCGATCCCGGGCGCCGGCGAGAAACAATGGGCAGAGTTTTCTTTCATCCTATACCCCTGTTACCTAGCAGTAAAATAGGTACCTGGGGGTTAGTCAGCTGTCACGGGCTGCTTCGTGGGGGTGGAGGCCTGGTCGAGGACCGGGCCGCGGGGACACTAAAGCCCCGAAATCATCTCAAGATAACCTAGATAACCTGGTGTTTCAGGTACGAACTGTCGAAGCACGAAAATAGCGGCACAAATGTTTACACTTTTGCTGTTTAGTATTACCGTGATCAGGACTTGTCTGGTTGTAAATCACGATAATATGCCTTTTCCCTACCTTTTCCCTGTCCCCAGTTTATTGTTGTTCAAGATTCGCTACCTGGAACAAAGTTCCAAGTAGCACGGGCTATGGTGAGCCCGTAGTGCCTTTTTTTCCCTGTCCCCTATTTCTCCACACTAACCCCTCCTCCCCACACTCACCCCTCCTCCCCACACTCAACGCCGCCCCCCCCCCCCCTCACATGGCCAGCTCTCTCTCTGTGTACTAAGCCCCTTTTCGTACACACACACAGTGTTCCAATGTTACTGCCTATGTTTATTTTCTCCCGTTTTCTCCCGTATTGGAGCTTGTTTTAACAATTTGGCGTTTTCGAGCGTGTCCCATTTTCTTTTTTGTTAGTCTACAGTGTGTAGTTTTAGTTAATATGTGGTTTGTAATATGTATTATGTGTTCACTGGCGTCGATATGTTTCTACTGACGTCTATATGTATTCACTGGTGTTGATGTGTGTCTTCATGGCGCTTGATATGTGTCATTTGGCATTAATGTATGTTCAACAGTACTGATATGTGTCCACTGGCACTGCCATGTGTCATGTGGCTTTGACACGTGTGTCTACATGATGTGGACGCCTCATTTCCACAAACCTCATACGGGGCAGTTCGATACACATTCGGACACATTAAAAGAGAGACGGGCGATTGAAATGTGTATCATCCTTATCTTGTAACTGTGGGTGAAAGGAGAGGTCAGAGGCTAAGAAAGAAAGTAATTTCAGAAGGCCTATAGGCCCACACGAGGCAGCTTCTGTGGATATCAACAACAGATTCATGAAAGAAGTGAATATTGAAACAATTCATAACTGAACAACATTCTTAGAATGCTCACTATAGCACTTAGCAACTATTTTTCCCCTGGAATGACTTAATATCTCAGGGTTTATTTTGGATTGAATTCCCTCATCCACGCACTGGATTGACTTCCCCGTTTCCTGGATTGACTTCTCCGCTCGTCATCCTCTAATTGACTTGCACGGATTCCACTAAGCAACAGCCGCTGAGGCTAATTAGTCGTTTGGACGCCGATGGAGTCGAGATTAAGTCGAGGAAAGTGCCGGGTCCTGGGTCTTTTTATGCTGTAATTAGCGAGGGTGACCTTTATGGGGTCCCCCTCTCTCTCTCGGGGGAGTTATAAGGGGGACCTTCGTCTCTTGACTTTACATCACTGCTCCCTCACTCTGTCCACCCGTCCCTCTGTCTCTGCTCCCTGACTGTCTATTCTCTTTCCCGTCCCTCTGACTGCTCTTTGACTGTTTATACTCTTCTCCGTCCATGTGACTTTGCTTCCTGACTGTCTATTACCTTCCCCGACCCTCTGACTCTGCTCCCTGACTGTCTATACCCTTCCCTGTCCCTCTGACTGTCTACCGTCCAATTAATTCTGCTTCCTTGACTGTCTACCCGTCGCTCTGACTCTGCTTCTTGAGCCTGTAGAGCTCCAAGGGGTGCCTTACCTTAGTCTCCCTTGAGGAGGATTGTTGAGGGTAAGGGTAAGAAGGTAAGGGAGGTGAAATAAGGGTGATGGAACCACGAACTGAGGGACTAAGAACAGGGTAAGGAACCAGGGGCCAGATTCACGAAAGCACTTACGAACGTGGACATCTTTTTTCAATCTTTGGCGGCTTTGTTTACAATTATTAAACAGTTAATGAGCTCCGAAGCACCAGGAGGCTGTTTATAACAATAACTACAGTTGAATGGGCAGTTTTCATGCTTGTAAACTGTTTAATAAATATAACCAAAGCCATCAAAGGTTGAGGAAAGATGTACACGTTCGTAAGTGCTTGCGTAAGTACTTTCGTGAATCTGGCCCCTGGAGGCCTGAGTTCACTCCTGCTTTACTCCGTTCTCACATTTAAGATCATTTGTTCTTTGTTTTCTCTCTCTCTACTTCCTTCTCTTGTGGTGACTCAAATGTAAATGAATGAGTTGGATGGAGTCTCAAAGTGTGTGAGGTGGTGGAAGTGTCTATGTAAGTGTATATGTAGAGGCTGAATCTCTTGTGAGTGTAGCCAGTTATGTGTAGCTGGGGGCGAACTCCTGTGACCCCTCCTGACCCCCGTGACCCCAGAAGCTGGGGTCACGGGGGTCAATGTCTCCGACTGGCGTTTCCGGTGACTCGGCCTCTCCCCAGGTCTCTCTTATCTCCTTCCCTTCGTCCCTTACTCTCCCCTCAGCCTCTCACTCTCTCTCTCTCTCTCTCTCTCTCTCTCTCTCTCTCTCTCTCTCTCTCTCTCTCTCTCTCTCTCTCTCTCTCTCTCTCTCTCTCTCTCTCTCTCTCTCTCACACACACATTCCCTTTTGCCAACGTAATTCAACTTCGGTACAAGTCTCCCGCCGCTCGATAAACAACGTGCTGAGATGCGTGGCTACTGGCGTGTAGGTGTAGCGGCTGGTGGGTGTAGCGGAGTGTAGGTGTAGCGGAGTGTGGGTGTAGCGGAGTGTGGGTGTAGCGGAGTGTGGGTGTAGCGGAGTGTGGGTGTAGCGGAGTGTGGGTGTAGCGGAGTGTGGGTGTAGCGGAGTGTGGGTGTAGCGGAGTGTGGGTGTAGCAGCTCCGAGAACACTATCGAGCAGCCAATCAACACAACACTCTAAAGAGCTAAGACTCTAGGGGAGTCTTGGAACTATTGTACCTAATTTTAATAACTCTTTACAGAATCTAATTACATCTCTTCATAGTTTGATAATTACAGCTCTCTCATTAGCGTCTGATAACAACCAACACTTTATCCCGTCGTAGTACTAATTAATCCCTAAATAATAACTATTGGAATTATATGATTTACTGAACGTCATCTTTGTATAATACCTTAGAGGTGAATCTAAGGAGACTCTAGAGGTGAATCTAGAGGTGAATCTAGAGGTGATCAGAATTAGAAGGTAGCGGAATGCGAGGATAAGGATTAAGGATAGGACGGGGGAGGGAAGGAATGGTGCCTAACCACTTAGGACAGTCGGGGATTGAACGTGGACCCGCAAGGAGCAAGAGCGTCGCTCTACCGTCCAGTGTGCAAGGGGATTAAGGAGAGTTATGAGGGTCGTATGATAAGATGTTGTTGGTTTATCTCTCTCTCTCTCTCTCTCTCTCTCTCTCTCTCTCTCTCTCTCTCTCTCTCTCTCTCTCTCTCTCTCTCTCTCTCTCTCTCTCTCTCTCTCTCTCTCTCTCTCTCATGAGCTCGTGCAATCACTAAGAGTGTCTCGGTTTATGAAAATGGTGGCCCGGGGGGGGGGGGCTCGTCAAAGATACTATTCCAAGACTTAAACTTTTGAGAACTCGTAAAAGTTACTCGTTGCAAAAGTTAGTATTTGCAGGGATTCGTAACTAATGTATATATATATATATATATATATATATATATATATATATATATATATATATATATATATATATATATATATATATATATATATATATATATATATATATATATATATATATATATATATACACGTATTTTGGGACGTGTAGACGCATTTTGGGACGTGGAGACGTATTTTGGGACGTGTAGACGCATTTTGGGACGTGGAGACGTATTTTGGGACGTGTAGACGTATTTTCAAACTTAGAGACGTATTTTCAAACGTGGAGACGTATTTTCAAACGTGGAGACGTATTTTCAAACAGCCCGGTTGGTCCGGCACTCCTTGGAGGAAACAATCTAGTTTCCTTTTGACGATGTCCACGGTTGTTCCGGCAATATTTCTTATGCTCGCTGCGAGGACGTCGAACAACCGCGGACCTCTGATGTTTATTCAGTGTTCTCTGATTGTGCCTATGGCACCTCTGCTCTTCACTGGTTCTTCACTGTTGGTATCACATTCATGAGGAATTCGTTTGGGTTATCGTTCTTCAGTGTATTTTGTGATTCACTGCAAAGGGAAGCGTATTGTATCCTCTTTATTTCACTCATTTCTCTGTTGTCATCTGAAAATTGCATCTCCCTTGCACAGAAACCCAGTGTTAGATGTAGTGTTCTAAAAAATTTTTTAAGAGAAAAAAAGTATTTTGGATTCATCTCTATTTCACTGATGGCCTATTGCTCTATGCCTCACTTGGGATTTTATATGATTCCTGTAGCTTTAGCCCAATCGTTTCTATTTCACTGCATAACTCTGGGAGTAACAATAGGAAGCATCCATAACTGTGGGGGATTAATCATTATAATCCCGAAACGAGGTCGAGTTACGAGAGTAAGAAGGTCAATAGAACGAGGTCAATAGGTAATAGAACAAGGTAAATAGGTCAAAGGAACGAGAAGGTCAATAGGTTAATAGATCGAGCCTTGGAAACACTTATATTAATGATCAGAGCAGATAACAGCTTCCTGAAGATAAGGAACTCAAGAGTTGAATACTTATGGGACAGTAGAGGAGAGGGCCACGTAACTATATTGAAGGATTGCGTCAATTACCCGTCTGCTGAGTAGGATGGATCAGCCTCCTGTCTGCTGAGTAGGATGGATCAGCCTCCTGTCTGCTGAGCAGGATGGATCAGCCTCCTGTCTGCTGAGCAGGATGGATCAGCCTCCAGTCTGCTGAGCAGGTTGGACCAGCCTCCAGTCTGCTGAGCAGGATGGATCAGCCTCCTGTCTGCTGAGCAGGATGGATCAGCCTCCAGTCTGCTGAGCAGGTTGGACCAGCCTCCAGTCTGCTGAGCAGGATGGATCAGCCTCCTGTCTGCTGAGCAGGATGGATCAGCCTCCTGTCTGCTGAGCAGGATGGATCAGCCTCCAGTCTGCTGAGCAGGATGGATCAGCCTCCTGTCTGCTGAGCAGGATGGATCAGCCTCCTGTCTGCTGAGCAGGATGGATCAGCCTCCTGTCTGCTGAGCAGGATGGATCAGCCTCCTGTCTGCTGAGCAGGATGGATCAGCCTCCTGTCTGCTGAGCAGGATGGATCAGCCTCCTGTCTGCTGAGCAGGATGGATCAGCCTCCTGTCTGCTGAGCAGGATGGATCAGCCTCCTGTCTGCTGAGCAGGTTAAACAAGAACGTACACTGTATATTATCCTGAGCTCGACGGCCTATTTGGCTAATTACTCACCGCAAACAAGATCGTGTTACCTAAAGCAGACGAACGTTTTCCCAGGCAGACGACGAGGAGAGAGGCGAGGCAGTGTAGGCGGAAGACCACATTTCTGCGTTAACCCTCAAGGAGACATGCTCACTATATCAAAGATTATCTTAAAGTGTATTATGACAAAAGGGATTTGAGAACCGAGAGACGGTGAAACAGTAATTCGTTGGATTGATCTGGTGAGCAACAGAAGCGCCAGGAATCGTTTGAATTAGAGTTAGAAATTGCTGGTTAACTTCTAACGAGAGAGAGATTTGAGAATGGTCCAGGACGGACCGAAACGTCGTCGTCCCCTCACCTAGTGTGTGGTCTGGTCAACTAACTAGAAGTTGACTTAGACTAACTAAGGTCTAAGATAGAAGTTAGAAGGTTGTCTTGAGTTTGTGGAAAAGTCTTCAGGAAGAAAAAGAAAATGGGTAGAGGTTATGAGAGTGATATTTAGCAGAAGACGAGAGGTGGTTGTTGAGTTCATAAACGATAGTTCACAACGTTTCCTTTTTGAAGATGCGGCAGTGTTGCGAGGCGCTCTCTCTCTCTGTCTCTCTCTCTCTCTCTCTCTCTCTCTCTCTCTCTCTCTCTCTCTCTCTCTCTCTCTCTCTCTCTCTCTCTCTCTCTCTCTCTCTCTCTCTCTCTCTCTCTCTCTCTGTCTCTCTCTCTCTCTCTCTCTCTCTCTCTCTCTCTCTCTCTCTCTCTCTCTCTCTCTCTCTCTCTCTCTCTCTCTCTCTCTCTCTCTCTCTCTCTCTAAACCGCCGTGATGTAGGTCGTCCTGGGAGAAGTACAACATGCTGGAGGTGTTTACAGTCTTCAGTGCTGATGGTCCAGGAGTGTGTCGTCCGTCAGCCGTCATCCACAACCCATGCGGTACTCAGCCGTCATCCACAACCCATGCGGTACTCAGCCGTCATCCACAACCCATGCGGTACTCAGCCGTCATCCACAACCCATACGGTTGTCAGCCGTCATCCACAACCCATGCGGTTGTCAGCCGTCATCCACAACCCATGCGGTACTCAGCCGTCATCCACAACCCATGCGGTACTCAGCCGTCATCCACAACCCATGCGGTTGTCAGCCGTCATCCACAACCCATGCGGTACTCAGCCGTCATCCACAACCCATGCGGTACTCAGCCGTCATCCACAACCCATGCGGTACTCAGCCGTCATCCACAACCCATGCGGTACTCAGCCGTCATCCACAACCCATACGGTAGTCAGCCGTCATCCACAACCCATGCGGTACTCAACCGTCATCCACAACCCATACGGTAGTCAGCCGTCATCCACAACCCATACGGTACTCAGCCGTCATCCACAACCCATACGGTACTCAGCCGTCATCCACACGGATGTAACTACTTACTGCTAGGCGAAGAAGAGCATCAGGGTCAAAAAAGATCTGCCCATTTGTTTCCACCTTCGCCGGGGATCGATCCCCGGACCCTAAAACTACGAATCCTGAGCGCTGTCCACTCAGCCGCCAGGTCCCATCAATGTATGTGTGTATGTCTGTGTTATTCATCAATATATAACCCATCCACTTAAACCCTTCTGACACGCTAACACTATCTTAAAACTAATTTTTTTTTTTCATATCATGAAAAATTTTAGTGCAAGGCTTCAGTCTCATACGTCAGGCTGCGAGCAGCCGCGTCTAACAGCCTGGTTGATCAGTCCAGCAACCAGGAGGCCTGGTCGACGACCGGGCCGCGGGGACACTAAGCCCCGGAAGCACCTCAAGGTAAGGCGGTAGGGCAGAAGAGAATCCTTACGGGGGTTGCAAGTCATTTGTTTTTGTATGAAAGTAAAGGTAGTTTACCGAGGCATTTTCAGACTTAATTGCTTGTTTATGGAGTGATTAAGGGTAATTGGGTCATTCACTGAGTCAGGTTTGTAGAGGAACTGCACAGTGAGTATTTATTTCGACATAACGGCCTTATGAGACATTGTATTTATGAGACATTGTATTTATGAGACATTGTATTTATGAGACATTGTATTTATGAGACATTGTATCTATGAGACATTGTATTTATGAGACATTGTATTTATGAGACATTGTATTTATGAGACATTGTATTTATGAGACATTGTATTTATGAGACATTGTATTTATGAGACATTGTATTTATGAGACATTGTATTTATGAGACATTGTATTTATGAGACATTGTATTTATGAGACATTGTATTTATGAGACATTGTATTTATGAGACATTGTATTTATGAGACATTGTATTTATGAGACATTGTATTTATGAGACATTGTATTTATGGGACATTGTATCTATGAGACATTGTATTTATGAGACATTGTATTTATGAGACATTGTATTTATGAGACATTGTATTTATGAGACATTGTATTTATGAGACATTGTATTTATGGGACATTGTATTTATGAGACATTGTATTTATGAGACATTGTATTTATGAGACATTGTATTTATGAGACATTGTATTTATGAGACATTGTATTTATGAGACATTGTATTTATGAGACATTGTATTTATGGGACATTGTATCTATGAGACATTGTATTTATGAGACATTGTATTTATGAGACATTGTATTTATGAGACATTGTATTTATGAGACATTGTATTTATGAGACATTGTATTTATGGGACATTGTATTTATGAGACATTGTATTTATGAGACATTGTATTTATGAGACATTGTATTTATGAGACATTGTATTTATGAGACATTGTATTTATGAGACATTGTATTTATGAGACATTGTATTTATGGGACATTGTATCTATGAGACATTGTATTTATGAGACATTGTATTTATGAGACATTGTATTTATGAGACATTGTATTTATGAGACATTGTATTTATGAGACATTGTATTTATGAGACATTGTATTTATGAGACATTGTATTTATGAGACATTGTATTTATGAGACATTGTATTTATGAGACATTGTATCTATGAGACATTGTATTTATGAGACATTGTATTTATGAGACATTGTATTTATGAGACATTGTATTTATGAGACATTGTATTTATGAGACATTGTATTTATGAGACATTGTATTTATGAGACATTGTATTTATGAGACATTGTATTTATGAGACATTGTATTTATGAGACATTGTATTTATGAGACATTGTATTTATGAGACATTGTATTTATGAGACATTGTATTTATGAGACATTGTATTTATGAGACATTGTATTTATGAGACATTGTCTTGTTATATAATTTATTACTTTATAATCCTGATTAAGCTTTTGTAAAATAGGTAAATGTACTTTTGAGTTTGTTAGTCTCATATCATTTGTCCTCTTAATTGCTTTTATGTAATGGAAATACAACTTTTTTCGACAGTTTTATGTTTTAAAATAAATTTGTATGAAATTTGTTATACAAGATGGATAGCTAAGCTAACCCATGTAGACTACGCTGTTTAAGCTAACCCATGTAGACTACGCTGTTTAAGCTAACCCATGTAGACTACGCTGTTTAAGCTAACCCATGCAGACTATGCTGTTTAAACTAACCCATGTAGACTACGCTGTTTAAACTAACCCATGTAGACTACGCTGTTTAAACTAACCCATGTAGACTACGCTGTTTAAACTAACCCGTGTAGACTACGCCATTTAAACTAACTCATGTAGACTAAACCATTTAAACTAACCCATGTAGACTACGCCGTTTAAGCTAACCCATGTAGACTATGCCATTTAAACTAACCCATGTAGACTACGCTGTTTAAACTAACCCATGTAGACTACGCTGTTTAAACTAACCCATGTAGACTACGCTGTTTAAACTAACCCATGTAGACTACGCTGTTTAAACTAACCCATGTAGACTACGCTGTTTAAACTAACCCATGTCGACTACGCTGTTTAAGCTAACCCATGTAGACTACGCTGTTTAAACTAACTCATGTAGACTAAGCCATTTAAACTAACCCATGTAGACTAAGCCATTTAAACTAACCCATGTAGACTAAGCCATTTAAACTAACCCATGTAGACTAAGCCATTTAAACTAACCCATGTAGACTACGCTGTTTAAACTAACCCATGTAGACTACGCTGTTTAAACTAACCCATGTAGACTACGCTGTTTAAACTAACCCATGTAGACTACGCTGTTTAAACTAACCCATGTAGACTACGCTGTTTAAACTAACTCATGTAGACTACGCTGTTTAAACTAACCCATGTAGACTACGCTGTTTAAACTAACCCATGTAGACTACGCTGTTTAAACTAACCCATGTAGACTACGCTGTTTAAACTAACCCATGTAGACTACGCTGTTTAAACTAACCCATGTAGACTACGCTGTTTAAACTAACCCATGTAGACTACGCTGTTTAAACTAACCCATGTAGACTACGCTGTTTAAACTAACCCATGTAGACTACGCTGTTTAAACTAACCCATGTAGACTAAACCATTTAAACTAACCCATGTAGATTAAGCCATTTAAACTAACCCATGTAGACTACGCTGTTTAAACTAACCCATGTAGACTACGCTGTTTAAGCTAACCCATGTAGACTACGCTGTTTAAACTAACTCATGTAGACTACGCTGTTTAAACTAACCCATGTAGACTACGCTGTTTAAACTAACCCATGTAGACTACGCCGTTTAAGCTAACCCATGTAGACTACGCCATTTAAACTAACCCATGCAGACTAAGCCGTTTAAATTAATCCATGTAGACTACGCCATTTAAACTAACCCATATAGACTAAGCCAATTAAACTAACCCATGTAAGCCAAACAGTTTAAACTAACCAGAGTAAACTAAGCAATTCAAATTAACTTGTGTAAACTAACCCATTTAAACTCCCCCATTCAAAGTAAACCATTTAAACTAATCCGAGTAAACTAAATCATATATACAGTAACCGAATTATAAATATTCAACCATTTAGGAATACATTTTTGTATTTTTAATGTATTTGAATTTATTGATCAGTTGAATTATTTTTTTGGGGGGGCAAAGATGATATTTTTTTAATATTTATTTTAATATTAATTTTAATATTAATTTTAATATTAATTTTATCAATTTTTTTGATCATTTCTGAACCTCGAACCCGATACCTTATCTGCTGTTGTATATGTTATATATTTGACTGTTATCTTAATTTGTCTCCTTCCATTTCACCCTCTATCTCTCTCTCTCCGTCTCTCCATTCCTCCCTTCTCCTCTTCTCTCTCTCTACGTGTCTCTATTCCTTCCTCCTTATGTCTTTCACCTCCTCTTTTCCCCTCACCCTCTATGTCTTCCTATTTTGCTAAGTTTACCACTGACAGTTTTTATAGAAATTGGGGTCTTGAAAGTTAATTGGTCTGGTTAGTACTAATGGGGGATGTTTAGTCTATTTGTGTTCCAATTAACTTTGAAGTTTTGAACGGTGTACCTCTAGAAAATTCTTGTAATTTTGGTTTTAATAGTAAAGAGCTTACCACAATGTTTAAGAGATTCTAGCTAACGATCCAGTTTTTTTCATTTAATGTACAATTAAATGGAAAAAAAATATATGAGGTTTTGTACATTATGATGTACAGAGACATCATATAATGCCTTAATGATGTCATTTCATGATGTCACATGTGTGGGCGTGGGTGCCTTAACCTAACCGGACCCAACCTAACTTAACGAAAATAAGAGCCACGATATTGTCATCACAAATATAAGAAAATTCACTTTTGTAAACAGAGGTTATCTTGAGGTTATCTTGAGATGATTTCGGGGTTTTAGTGTCCCCGCGGCCCGGTCCTCGACCAGGCATCCACCCCAATGAAGCAGCCCGTGACAGCTGACTAACACTCAGGTACCTATTTTACTGCTAGGCAACAGGGGCATAGGGTGAAAGAAACTCTGCCCATTGTTTCTCGCCGGCGCCCGGGATCGAACCCAGGACCACAGGATCACAAGTCCAGCGTGCTGTCCGCTCGGCCGACCGGCTCCTAGACGGCTCCTTGAGTGGTAGACGGTTGGAACAAGTTAAGTGAGAAGGTGGTGGAGGCCAAGACCGTCAGTAGTTTCAAAGCGTTATATGACAAAGAGTGCTGGGAAGACGGGACACCACGAGCGTAGCTCTCATCCTGTAACTACACTTAGGTAATTACACTGGTGTAGGTTAACGATCGTACTACCTTGTTAGGGTCGTTCTACTTCCTCGCCTGTTTATTCCCTCTTTGTCTTTTGTTTATCGTATTACTACTCGATATTTTGGCTCAAGTTGTGGAGGGTGGAAGGGTGGGGAAGGTGGACAGAAGCATGAGGGGGAGAGGGTGCCACAGTGATGGTGGTGGGCGGGGATGGGTGTCAGTGGGTGGGAATGGGTGGTAGTGTAACACAATGACGCCATCTCGGGCTATACATCACAGTGATTGACAAATCTATTATACAGCATTACGGTTGGATTGTCCCCCCCCCCCACTCCCCCCCCCCCTCCTTAGACGATTCAACTCCTCCTTTAAGGCCTCTTGAATCCCTTTAAATCCCTTGTTGTAGTTTTATTTCATATTTTCTTTAAGCTTTTCATATTTTCTTTAAGCCTGTCCGATGTGCAATGGGCAGTATAGTTATCATCGTTTGTGTGTGTTCTCAGCCACACATGTGACCTGATATCTTCTTACCCTCAGGTAGATGAATAGTCGATGAATAAGTTGAATAAAAGCTGAAAGTTGATGAATAGTGTTGCAGCGGTTGTCATATCTTCCCTTCTGTATGTGGAGGTTAATGGGTAGACATCAGAATAGGTTGAGCTTCAGCAATGAAGTAGATAGTTGAAATAGAGATTCCAGCGCCAAGCACACTACCCTGTGGAATGCTGGTGATCTCTCTCTCTCTCTCTTTCTCTCTCTCTCTCTCTCTCTCTCTCTCTCTCTCTCTCTCTCTCTCTCTCTCTCTCTCTCTCTCTCTCTCTCTCTCTCTCTCTCTCTCTCTCTCTCTCTCTCTCTTCTAGTTCGTTCTCTCCCAAATAAAACATTCCTGGCGCTCTCTCTCTGTAAATTCTAAGTCATGGAATTTGCTGACTCTCCCCAGTTAGGAAGCTGGAGGAAATTTTGGTGTATGTCTGGGTAAATCTTCAAGCAATAAGGAGGCTGCTGTAGGGGGGAAGAGAGAGAGAGAGAGAGAGAGAGAGAGAGAGAGAGAGAGAGATGAGAGATGAGAGAGAGAGAGAGAGAGAGAGGAGTCAGTAACATATCATGTCTGTGTATGAAGAGACAAGACCCACTGAGGAAACTTAGACCGTGGGAACACGATATATAAGCGAGCGAGGCAGAGGACAGAGCATGGAGGGGTGCGTGCTAGGGCGGGGTGGGGGGGTGAAAGGGAGTAGGGGTGCACAAGGGAACTGTTGTGTCTGGCCGAACTATACAAACAAAATTGCATTCCGTTCTGGGATTGGGAGGGGTAATAGGGCAGGTTGGAAGGGGGGTGGGGTGGGGGTGGGGGGTTAGGTGGTGTCTAATCTACAGGTTTGACAGGATACAGTTCCTGTTTGTCTGCCTGCCTGCCTGCCTACCTACCTACCTGCCTGCCTACCTACCTACCTACCTACCTGCCTGCCTGCCTGCCTGCCTGCCTGCCTGCCTACTTACCTACCTACCTACCTACCTGCCTGCCTGCCTGCCTACTTACCTACCTACCTACCTACCTGCCTGCCTACCTACCTACCTACCTGCCTGCCTGCCTGCCTGCCTGCCTGCCTGCCTGCCTACTTACCTACCTACCTACCTACCTGCCTGCCTGCCTGCCTACTTACCTACCTACCTACCTACCTGCCTGCCTGCCTGCCTGCCTGCCTGCCTGCCTGCCTACTTACCTGCCTGCCTGCCTGCCTGCCTGCCTGCCTGCCACTTACCTGCCCTGCCTGCCTGCCTGCCTGCCTGCCTGCCTGCCTGCCTGCCTGCCTGCCTGCCTAGCTGCCTGCCTGCCTGCCTGCCTGCCTGCCTGCCTGCCTGCCTAGCTGCCTGCCTAGCTGCCTGCCTGCCTGCCTGCCTGCCTGCCTGCCTGCTTGCCTGCCTACTTACCTACCTACCTGCCTGCCTGCCTGCCTGCCTGCCTGCCTACCTACCTACCTACCTACCTACCTACCTACCTACCTGCCTGCCTGCCTGCCTGCCTGCCTGCCTGCCTGCCTACTTACCTACCTGCCTGCCTGCCTGCCTACCTACCTACCTACCTACCTACCTACCTACCTGCCTGCCTGCCTGCCTGCCTGCCTGCCTGCCTGCCTGCCTGCCTGCCTGCCTACTTACCTGCCTGCCTGCCTGCCTGCCTGCCTGCCTGCTTCAGGCGATGTTTGATGCTTGCCTACCTCCTTTATTCGCCTACTCTCACTTTCCAATATTCACTCGCCTTGTGAGGAAGCTATTACCTGGGTGCCGAGGACATCTCCATCTTATGAAGGAGAATGTCTGTCTGCTCGAGGCTGGAGGCCGGGTGTAGTTGCATTAGCCTTCTGCAACTTTTTACAGTGATTGCATGGCGTGGTTGGGGCGTCGACCCTCATGACCCTCCTTCAGGAAGATTCGCTTCTATTTCGACAACTAATGACTCCTATGAAGTCTGAAATGTGGTTTGATTGTCCATAGAGTGTTTACCAACGGCTTCCACGGCTCTTGTCCACTTTGGACCATTGTTGATTCTACGTTACTCGGGTATGTTTGTCCCACTAGGAGAGAGGGAGGGAGGGAGGGAGGGAGGTAGAATGTGAAGGGAAGGCGGTGGAATGGGTGAGAGGGAGGGATAATGGGGAGAGGAAAAGGAAGGGAGTGAGGGAATAGACTTTACCAATCCTCCAATCGTGAAGTTACAAATCTGCAAGAAAATGATAAGTTGTTTTTCAAGAACCTTTCAAACAAAAGATGCAGTACCAATGTTGATACTTTTCAAGACGCTAGTGCTCTCTAGAGGTGGAATACTGTTGCTCAGTAACAGTCCCTTTCAAAGCTGGAGAAAATTGTTAAGCTGGAGAGCGTGCAGAAATCTATTACTGCTAGAATCCACTCAAAATATCTAAACTTGGGACCTATTAAAATACTTAAATCTGTATTCACTTGAGCGAAGACGGGAGATATACATAATAATTTGCACATGAAAATAATAGAGGCTGGTCCCAAACCTGCACACAGAAATAACACCACATGAGACCAGGAGGCATGGCAGGATGTGCAGAATACCCCCGTTGAAAAGCAGAGGTGCAACAGGTACTCTGAGAGAGAAACTCTATCAACATCAGAGGCCCGAGACTGTTCAACACGCTTCCACTACACATAAGGGGCATAACTGGCCGACCCCTCACAGTGTTCAAGAGAGAACTATCAACATCAGAGGCCCGAGACTGTTCAACACGC